>NW_022437034.1:7787961-7788244 GCF_009761245.1 Sapajus apella
AATTCGCGCCTGTAATCCCAGCACTTTGGGAGGCCGAGGCGGGTGGATCACGAGGTCAAGAGATCGAGACCATCCTGGTCAACATGGTGAAACCCCGTCTCTACTAAAAATACAAAAAATTAGCTGGGCATGGTGGCGCGTGCCTGTAATCCCAGCTACTCAGGAGGCTGAGGCAGGAGAATTGCCTGAACCCAGGAGGCGGAGGTTGCGGTGAGCCGAGATCGCGCCATTGCACTCCAGCCTGGGTAACAAGAGCGAAACTCTGTCTCAAAAAAAAAAAAAA
>NW_022437034.1:7788344-7866970 GCF_009761245.1 Sapajus apella
AAAAAAAAAAAAAAAAAAAAAAAGAAATTATATATTTCTTATACTTAACAATCCGTGTCCACGTGTGAAGAGTAAAGGAGGAGGATTTAGTTGGAAAAACCTATAAAATGAAGTACAGATGTAGGTGTACAGTGGAATGATCATTCCTCTGGTCTTGTAGTGAGCAGACATTGTAGATTCCTATGATGTCATATCAGCACTTAACCCAGAAGCGTCTGAACACTGTGAGCCAATAAATTAACTTGGATTGGGTTTTTGTCTCTTTTAGCTGAAAAAGACCTACCTCAGGATCAAGTGGTTCCCTTTTTCATTAGTTACTTATTCCATGAGTTACTTACTCTTCCTACCTACTTCTTTTCTCTTATCTTAACCAACTCAAGAGAACATATCATTCTTTTCATCCTTAGAAAACTGGCAATCTTATTATTGAGAATAACTCATTTCACACTTTATAATATTGATTTTTAATGTGTACACATGGTTTTTATCAACAAATTGCAAGTTTGTGCAATGTATGATAATATGCATCTTTAAATTTCTTAACACCTAGCACAATTTCTTTGTACACAGTAGGTGCTCACTTAGCATTTAGAAATGATGATTAATGGTAGATTTATGAAAAGGTTCACCTGCTCACCTGCAACAGTGGCAATGAAGCCTTCATTCATTAATTCAAATATGAATTAGATATTTACTATGTTTTTTGGTAGTATGATAATGAAATTAGTCTGAAGATACATGTGTTCTTCTTCAGAAGCTGTAATCCCAGCACTTTGGGAGGCCAATGCAGGAGCCTCCTTTGAGTCCATCATAAATTTCTAGCATAGTTGCAGGATAAAACAGGGGAAAGAGATTTTGGAAGTACCAGTTCCTGGGATCATTTCACGTTCAAATGCAGCAAATAGCTCAGCCTCTTGGAGGAAACACAGATGAGAATTCTCTGTGTTTAATATCTGTTATTAAAATGACAGCAATAAAGCCTAAAACCCAAAAAGGGAAAATCAGCTGGGTCCTTATAGATTGTCACAGCCAAGAGCAATAAAAAGTAAATCAATCACAGATCATGGCAATAGATAATTTAGCTAGTACTGGAAATTAAATGAAAGGACATTTCCAGCACTCAGCCCCCATTGTGGGAGAATGAACATGCCCTCAGAATTCAGATGGGCTTGTTGAACAGTCTAGGGTGAAAATGGGAGGAAGAAGTGAAAATTATTTAAATGAAATTTAAATTGCTTTGTTTCCTTATGCCTCTGAAGGTTGCCTTTGTTATTACATTGCAGTATTTTATCATCAACGTTTGTGACACGCCCTTGGTTTCTCGGCATTTCCACCCTTGTTCAATGGGAGGAAAAGTGGTTCTCCTGAGAGTGGTGCCCTGTAGTCTGGGAGCTGGAGTCCAATAATCAGCTCATTATTGGGGCCAATTTTGGAGAACGGTTTTCTGGAACAGAAGAAACATGGAGGGGGCAAAGAGTACCTATAGGACCTAGGACATCTGTGTTTCAGGACTATCTATGACACTGTCAATCACAAATCAACAAATCTGGGCTTCAGAATTCTCACTGGCAAAGGGAGAGGATTAGACTCAATGATCGTTCAGAACCTGTCTAGTCCTAAAGCTCTGTTTTTCTATCACAAATGATCAATGTGAAGAACAGAGTTCCAGCATCATGGGTTTCATTGCTAGAAGAATTTGGCTAAGCTACAAAGTTTGACTGTTAGGCAAATGAATGCCTTGAATGTAGGGGCACCTTCCCCCACCCTAGCAAATTTAACATCTAGAATTAATGGATGAATGAATAACCAGTGGGCAGTCTTCCATTCTTTATGGATTTGGTCTAATTCAACTGCGGCATTCCCAGTGAGGAAAAATTTTTCTTATTTCAAATAAAATAATGTGTACAGGTAGAGTGGCTTACACCTGTAATCCCAGCACTTTGGGAGGCTGATGCAGGAGCCTCCTTTCAGTCTAGTAGTTTAAGACCAGCCTTCACAACATAGTGATAACCCATCTCTACAAAAAGGATGAAAAATTAGCCAGGCCTGGTGGCACATTCCTGGAGTCTCAGCTACTTTGGAGGCTGAGGTGGGAGGATTGCTCAAGCCCAGCAGTTCCAGACAAGCCTGAGCAACATGAGACACCATCTCTACAAGAAAATAAAAAAATTAGGCGGGTTCAGTGGCATGCCTCTGTACTTCTAGCTACTTGGGAGGCTAAGGAAGGAGGATCACTTGAGCCAGAGAGGTCAAGGTTGCAAGTAAGCTATGATCATACACTGTACTCCAACCTGGGTGACAGAGAGAGATCCTATCTCTTATAAAAAAAAAAAGTATGTATGTATAAACATGCACACACACACACACACACACACACACATATATATTTATATGTTATATAATTCTATTTTATGTAATTATATGGCCTCCTCCTCTGTGCTGATGTAAATCTCTGGATTCATTTCCAATATTTGCTTTTTCTGAAAAAAACTGCCTTCTGTTTTATCTCTGGTTAAGATTAAGCCACCTTCCCTGATACTTGCCCAATATGGACTATTCTCTTAGTATACAACATGCGGGGTCATGCCGCTTCCAGGAGACGTGAATGTGGTTCTGGAGTATTAAACTTTCTGCTGAGCAGATATCAAAGGCACTAATTTAGGGAACAAAATACCACTCTCTTTTGTTGGCATGAATAGTTGAAGTAGGCCCAGTCACTTAAATCCAGGTTAATGAGCTCAGACATCACATATGTTACATGTAAGGAGGGAAGTCCGGCTGGTAATGGCCTGTGTCAACAACAAGGAGGGGAAGGGAGGGGTCAGGGGAGTGACTGGGACGACTCCTTGGAGAAGATCAATTGATCAGGGAGTTTTCAAACTATGACTGAGGCAATTCTAAAGGCCTAAATAAATTTCTCTGGATTTGAAAGTAAGTGATAGCCGGAGATAGGGGACATTAGTGGCCTCTTAGGAGAACTTTAGGGAAAGAGCACAATTTAGAAATAGAAAACAAAAAATTCAACTCTTAACCATTCTGACCTTTGTTTCTCACCCCAGAGTTGCGATTTGTTTCTGGCACCCAGCAGGCTTTTTGTTCTTGCAGAATCCAGTTTTATCCACCAACAAACGTCATTACTTTTGCCACTGGCAGATCAAGTCCCTTATCAAACATGAAGATTGGCCAGCTGCTCTCAGCAATCTCCTTGTCATTTATTCACAGAACTTACAAAACTGGCACACATTTGGTGAAGACACCAGTCCCTGTGCTAGGCACATTACATTTGTCATCTCAATGGATCCTCTCAGCAGCCTCAAGAGGTTGGTACCTTATTGTTGTTTTCATAAGAAAACCGGGGCTTAAATAGGTTAAGTCAGCTTGTACCACGGATCTGGGATTCAGACTCATGCACCCTAAATCTGGGCCTGTGACTTAAAGACATTTCACTGTGACACTGTGATACTGCATTACCTCTACAGTAATAATTAAAACTAGCCCCTTAGAAATTAATTACCCACTCATTGCTTTTAACATAGTTTTATTTCCACATCACTGTAATGCCAGTTAGATCTCGTAACCTGGCTCCAAGCATATAGTAACAAAGCTCACGTCTCTCCCTTCTTCACCATCTCCCTCCTCTGGCATCCCTCGCCTGCCACCCACTACCATAGTGGGTCCTTCCAAGTCCATTCTTCCCTTGAAGTCCTCATTGCTCATCTAAGCCAAACTTCCTTCAGAATTGTCCTTTTGTCTGCATCCTTCTCTCCACTGAGCTGCAAAGAGCCCAGGAGGTAATGCGAAGCGATTATTCCCTGTGTATATACAGACACTCAGTGCAGCTGGGCTGCAAATCCAGTTTATTATCTTAAGAAGAGGATCTGGTTTAGCCTAAGTTTACATCTCATCTGCCTCCCATTCATTAGATGAGCTCCAGGGCTGAACTTACATTGCATAAACTCAGCTGGTATGTATACAATGCCAGCAATATGGAGGAGGCTAACATGTGTTGAATACATCTACTGTGTCTTAGGTCTCTGAAGGTCACTCACTAAAGAAATATATGGTGCTAGTGTTGGTGGCTGAAGGTCAAGTCATCTTGCTTTTCATAATGCATAAACCTGAAACTCACTCAGACACCAATCATATGACCTAAACCTTGGAACAAATATTTTACTAAGTAAATCAGTGAGCATGCTGGCATTTCTATTAACCTTCAATGCACTGCTGACAGAAAATGAATAATGATAAATAATAACTCAAGCCTTTAAATCATGCTTAGCATCAGAAGCAAAAAAAAAAATGCTTGTGTGTGCTACCATCTGTTAGGGGGAGAACAGCAGGAACTTGAGGAGAGAGGTGAGAGAAGGGAGGGCGACTGCTGTTGGCTGGGGTAAGCACCTTTTGGATTCAATAAAGTGACTAAGAAAGGGCAAGTCACTTCTGAACAGGATTGATGGCATGAGGAAAATTCCTTTTCCTCCTGTCTTCTGTTTGATGGGCATTAGCTTTT
The DNA here is from genome assembly GCF_009761245.1 of Sapajus apella. NCBI lineage: Eukaryota > Metazoa > Chordata > Mammalia > Primates > Cebidae > Sapajus > Sapajus apella. The sequence goes on from NW_022437034.1 coordinate 7,792,855, forward strand.
GACTTTCATCTTCCACTCATGCATGTTTCCTCTTTTCCTCATCTTCTGCCCCATTAAATCTGTTTCCACTCTATCCACAGGGTTTCTGGGTCATTTGGAAAGGGGTCCTCTAACTAAGCCCAACCCTCTTGGGGGCATTCTTCTCCTCTCCCTACCTTGTACTTGAAGCATTTGGTTCTTATTCCTCCAGTGATAGGGGTAGGAGCTGGATCACTGCCCTGGAGTTGCCACCCTTTCTCATAAACATCTCTGCAAGGACCCAGGCAGAAGGACCCCCAGCACATTCAAGAATAATGCAATGGGATTCCAAACAGTGTAACAAAACAGAAATGATTCCCAGGTGTATAAAGTGTGAGGGAGAGTGAAGTCTTGAAGGGAAGCTTCCCCTTAGAAGGAAACCCTTAGTGCCCTTGGGTGGGGGAAGTTCTAGAAGTTGATGCTTGACATTTAGGAGCATCTCCTTCTGGGATTGGAACCTGCATTTGCTTTTTTTTTTTTTTTTTAAAAAAATCTCCTTTCTCATTCCTTCATTGGGGCCAAGTTGGGATTGCCTTCAGATGCATTCTAGTAAGAAACAGACAATATGTTTTATGATCAAATTTCTTGGAATAAAAATTCATTCATACGATTTTTTTGTTGTTGATTTTATGAGCGTGCCCAGTGCCAAGGCAGCCCTGGCCTAGATTCATTGTGCAGTCTGACTGGAGGTCACACTGACCCTTTCTCTTTTCCAGATGACCCAGACAGCAGGCTGCTCAAGGGGAAGCCAGGCTGTCAACCAGGCTTTCCATCTCAGAACCCTGTATCTGTTTCTCCACAAGAAGTGGGGACCAGCCATCCCTGTAAGGGTGCCAGCTCACTGGCTGAAGGGAATATTATTGATTATAATGTGTAACCCTGGGGGCTCTGTCCATGCAGGCTACTTTGTGAGCTAAATTATTCTTCTCCATGGGAATAATGCAGCTAAAGAGAGAAAGCATTTCTTTAATGGTCTGTGACATGAACCTTCTTTGAATGCCAGTACTTCAAAGTCATTCTGCACCCTTCGACATCAGAGTTGTGCTAAGTAATGATAAACCAGATAGTGGAAATGGGAGAAAAATAGTTGGAGAAGCTCAAAGAAGATTTGGCTTTTGCGTTTTCTTTATTTGCTGTTGGATCCATTTCCCCATTTGGGATTTGGGGCCTCAACAAAGAACTGGTAAGAAAATGAAGCTGAAGATCCCTGAGTTCACAGTGGGAAGCTTACTGTAAGGCCACTCCTAAGCTAAGTAACCCTGGGCAAATTGAACCTCCCTCTTGACCTCAGTTTCCCCTTCCATAAGTTGTCTGACATTGCAACCGTGTGGTGGGCTTCCTTCCCATTGGCTTCCCCCACTCCCTTTCTCCCAAATTCTTTACCTTCACCACTTTTTTAATTACAGGGGAAAACAGATGAAAAAATAAAAGGAAAGGAAAAGCAGAAAATTAGCATTTTCTCAGCTGCACATTTCAGTTATTAATATTGCAATTTGAGGTAATGAAATTCACAGAATGCAAAAGGTTTAAGGTTTTGCATTTTGGGTGGGTGAACTGGTTGTGTGAACTCAGCCACATGGTATATGGCTTGAATTTCAAGGTGAGGTTCATTATACAGAATTCACAATATGGCCAAGCTAACAATGCCATAAACCCTTCACTTTTGCATTTCTTGACTTTAATGTTGCATTACTGTAGGTTTTCGGTTTTAATATGCTGTATAAATACAGAATACATATTTGTAAGTACAGGTGCGGTGAAAGGGAGGATTTTTTCGTTTTAAATCTTGGGCTTTGAAAGCTCAGCTCTGTTTGCTCTCTGGTTGACTTTGTTAGAAAGCAGGTGGGAGAAAGTAGGGCAGGGTGAGTTACCTAGGAACAATCCTCGTTTATGCCCAAATCCATTATGAAAGGCAGAGGCTTGCTTTTCGCCCTCACTGCAGTTTGCAGAGGATTTAGTCATGGGGACTGAAGGCTGCTGGGAGAGGAAGCATCAGGATAAAGGAAAGATTTAGCTTGGCTCATCCCTGGCAACTGCCCAGGTTGGCCCTGCCCGGGTGCCTCAGCACAGCCCTTCCTCTGCCTCTGGTGATCAGTGCCAATCCTCTCACTTGTTTTCTTTCAGATTCATGATGCAGCTCACACTGAGCAGTGTGGAAGTCTCTGAGCAACAGAAAAGATGTGAGTGGCTGTACAGTGTGTCTATAGCAGAGAACATAGCAAGCTTCCTGCTTCTAATAGGTATGGTCAGTGAACTATTAGATTCTCACCTGGGGGAAAAGGTTGAGTCCTCATTGCCAAGAACTTTTCAGGCTCCCAGCCTGCCTGACCTGTTTCCCTCTATCATCAGAGGCAGCAAAGGGCTTGCTTTTTCCTCCCTTTGGAGTCATCATTGTCAGCCTCTGTACTCACAGCTGTCTGATGGGAGGCCCTTTGTCCATTTGCTAGGTCCCTAAAGGTCTTTCCACCAGGCAGAGATTTAGGACTGGATGGGAAAGGGTTTTGATATTGTGGGGAGACTAATATTATTGAAGAGGCAGGCTTGGGCAAAAAGGAAAAATGCACCTTCTATAATTCAAAGAGAAGGTTTGTCCCTGAGCCTTCATGCAGAGCTCAGCCACTTGCACTCTCTAACCTGTGCCATGCCCTGATGTGAGTGCATCTCTGCATCTCAGAATAATGAATACTCAGAGCCCAGAGAGTCCCTCAACGTAAAGCAGCTCTTCTCAATTCATTCACCAGCTAAACTGCCATAAAGATACACACCTTTCTTAAGGGACTTGGCACTATCTTGCCTTGGAAATAGTCATATAATATCTTATCTCCTTTACTTTCCTTGCAGGGAAGATTCCATCACATTATAGTTCAACCACTCAGCATTTGTCAAGGACCTACTATGTGCTAAACTGTACAAATCTATGATAACCATTTAATAATGCACATGGCAATGGTCCCTGACCTCCAGGAGTTGAGTCATTGGGATGAGCGCCATGAAAAACAACGATGCTCAGGGGGAAGGGGGATTTCTTTCTGCCTCAGGGAGCAGAAACCTTCATGCCTGAAACATCCAGGGAATGTCAAATAGTTTGGTATGACTGTCACTTGGGACAAAAAAGTGACTGTAGTTGAGGCCAGAAGGACAAGGGAATGTTTAAGTTCTTACCCAGAAATGCAGATTGGCATCTGGTGATCTCAGGACTGGATCTGAAGGCCAAAGAGGATTCACTTCTGAGGAAAATCTGTCTTCCTGAGACTAAACTCGGACTTCCTGGTGCCTTGAGCCATCCCTAGGACATGCAAACTGTAGTTAGAATTACTTCGTGCTGTTGTGGTCTACATGCTGGGTCTTGAAGAGTACACACATTCTCTCCTTTCCTGGTACCTTTCTGAGTTTATCTTAAAACTCAACATCTCCCCCATTAGTGCCATTCGCATGGATTCAGTCATGGTGTCCTAAAGGCATGTTAAGTTCAAAGTATTTTACTTGGTAAAGGCAATGTGGTGTGATGTTAATTACCACGAAAACTTAAGATGACTTCAGGATGACTACCACAACAAAGCTACGAGATGACACATAGGCATGTATCTTGGGGCATCCAGAGAAACTAGAAGTTATGACGTTCCTGAAAGGATGAAAGAAGCTCTCTTGAAAAAGGCATAAACATGGTTCTAAAAGCAAAGACTGCCATCCCTTCTGGCCCAGAACATCCTAGGTTTCCTCAGAGTCCTTCTTCCCCAAGACTCTACTCGAGACCTTCATTAAACCACCCTGGGGAGAGTGTTTGTGTGAGTATGTGCGCTAATAGGAAGGAAATTACACTCTCAATGCTGGCATACAGAGGAGTTAGCTGACACATTAGCATCCTGATCTGACATGGCTGTCAGAAAAATTATCCGTGACCCAGAAGGGGCCACACTAAAGGTGATTTATCCTCTTACTTGGCTTAGCCTGAGCTCTCCCCAGAGAAGGCCATGCCAATTAAGCAAAAAATAAGGCAGAATGCTTGTGTTGTGGTGCCTGGTGTTGACTGCTCCCCCAGAGAGACCTACAAATTAATTTTCTCATCGTAGCCTAGCTCTGCAACCGGTTCCAAAATGGAAACCTCAGCAGCTTATCTCCTTAATCTCTTACTCCCTTTTTCATTCACTTTTTCCCTCAAAACAAAATTAAATCATTTAACAGTGATTTTAATAAGCACTAAGAAGTGTAATGAACCAGATAATGAAGAAGAACTCATATTATTTTCTTTATCTACTTAGTACCTAATTTATTTTGTATTTTTCCTTTGCATGCCTCTTCCTGAGAGTTTTTCCAACATTAGGATTTTAGATAAATGCTTCATTTAGTTTCACTGAAATTTGGTAAACTTCCTAATTTGAAAGCTTATGTGATATCCCACCCAGACCACCAGTTACAGAGTTTCAAAGCTCATGACCAGGACACAACACCCCTTTCTGGGACTGGATATCACTCAGGCTCCAATGAATTCCCTCAAGCCTCAAGCCAATGGGGCTTCCTTGGGCTAAGGAAGCCATGCTGGTTTCTACCTGGAGCCTGGACTACAGTTGGAATGGAAAGCGTGGCCCATGTTGGACTGGACTCCTCTTGCCTATAGTCATAATACTAGGGTGATAGGGGTTAGACTAGAGTGTGGCAGAAGCAATGGGATCCCAAGTACAAAGTCCAAGCACTCATGGCTCCAAAAAGTTCTGCCATGTGCCGTCAAATTATCTGCCATTCTCTATAAGATGCTCGTAACTGTTCCATGATTGGTGACACATGTATATTGGGTAAAATAATTTAGTCAGGTATTTCTTCTTAAAATCCTTCAGTGGCTCCCATAGCAGTGATCCAGATGATAGAACAAGCACAGAAGACAGGTAAGTGGAAAAATTCCATGCTGATAAACACCGTGCCCACATTCCTCAGAGCCCATGGAGTGAGGTAGAAAGTGAAGGAAGGAAGGAAAAAAAAATAGAAGGGGGAGAGGGAAGATAATTAACTTATAGTTATATACCAGGACTTTTTTTTCAAGGAAAAATGGATCTATTAAATAGCAGCAAACATGGCCCTATTTGTAATGTCCTTGAGATCAAAGACATCCAAGCTTCCTTGGATCAAAGTCAAGATTCCTAAAGACTGTGTGATGCACAGTATGAGCAACAGCAATTTGTCCCTCAGAGAGGCAATGTAGGGATATGTATGAGAGGAGAAACACTGAATCCGTGCAAGAGGAGGACCCCTGAGCTCCCAGACCCTAAGGAGAAGTGTGGACTGGCTTGCAGAGATATATAACTCATCTCTCTCCATGGTCCTTCATGGATGCCTTTGGTAGAACAGAATGAGTCTGTAGGATCTGGCTGGGAATCCTGGCTCTGCCCTTACTGGCATGGTCATTTCTCAGATCCTCAAATTCCTCCTCTGTGCAATAAGCATGATAAAAATTAGTACCTACCACATAGGATTGTTAGAGGATTGTGTGAGATTGAACCTATAGCCCAAACTCATAAATGCTGTGAGTCCTCAGAACCAATGTAGATGTTGGGTCTTTCTGGGACTCTGAGCCTGTCCTTCTAACCCAACCCCCATGCTTTTATAAAGCTCACCTCTTCCTCTGCAAATTCCTGATGTCCTCAGGTCTGTGCTAACGAAGGGTTTTCTTGAACAGGGATTGATTAAAATGTAGTAGCATACCCTCATTTTGCATCACAGCGTGTGTGACTAATAGCCGTGGAATTCATGCCACAGATAAATAATTGGCCCTTCAGCCATCCTCCATGTCTTCAGAGGCGTACAACCATGATCTATCATAGCTGCAGACATCTCCATGAGCATCATCTCTAGATCATAATAGATCATGTTACATTTGTGTATGTTCAGGAACATAATTTACTATTAAACGGGGCCAAGATCAGCACCAAAGAAATTATCCTTCCACGGAAGAGGACTCTTTGGCTGCATTATATGCACACTGTGGTTTTTAAAATATTAATTATATTGTAAACTAAAGGTTTACTTTATGTATCATAAATCTGGATGTCTCTTCTTGCTGTGTGCCCAATAAATATACTTCTCATCAACTTTTAATTATGCTGTTTGCATTATTCTGTCCTGAGGATGAGAGCACGTGCTAAATCATGGCCTTCTAATGTGGACTATAGCATAAGTTTGGTTAATTAAACCATATATTTTATTAGTTCTTGCACCCCCATCTTGTAAAACTGTGCGTTATTATTATATTGAAGTGGGAGAGGGCAAAAATAACATAGCGGGGGTGTTTTTATTGTTATCATTATTTATTCTGGAGATTCAGGTAATTTAGGAAAAGTTAAGTTGCTTTATCTCTGCAACTTCTGCTGCCCCTTGGACTCTGGGCACATTCTCTGTCTGAAGGTAGAGAAGGTGTGGACATGTTGTCAAAGGTCCAGGTCCCAGGTTTGAGACCAGCTCCAGAGCTGATGTGGGAAACTCACATATGAGAGCAGCTCCCCCATGGACCCAACCACTTAGATGTTTTCTTCCTTAACTTTGTGACTTTGAGCAAGTGGCCTCTGGCCTTTAGGACTATTCCTCTGTTCTTTAATTCATGCACAAAATAAGAAAATTTTTTCTATTATTTGAAGTTCAAAATAAAATAATGCTTGTTTCAAGTTTTAAAGAAGTTGGACATGGTTTCTAGAATGGAAGTATGAGCCATCCCCTAAGGCAGGCAGCTTTAGAAGGGGCTGAAGCAATGGAGAGGTTCAAAGCCTGGTTGGGCAGCACTATAGGTCTCACCTGCACTGCAGGCCACATGATGCTGGCAAGTGAAAATTTGAGAGTCAAAGGAAATTGGATTGAAATCTTCCTCTGGCACTTACTACCCATAACTGCAGAACAGATATGCAGTGATACTAGCCTCAGTTTTCTCACTTAAAAGTGGTGATACAGTTTGGGTCTGTGTCGCAGCCCAAATCTCATGTCAAATTGCAATCCCCGTTATTGGAGGTGGGGCCTGGTGGGATGAGATTGGATCAGGGGGTGGATTTCCCCTCAGTGCTGCTCTCATGACAGTGAGTGAGTGCTTGTGAGATCTGGTTGTTTAGAAGTGTGTAGCAGCTCCCCTCTCTCTCTTCGTCTTGCTCTGGCCATGTGAAGATGTGTCTGCCTCCCCTTCTCCTTTACCATAATTGTAGGTTCCTGAGGCCTTCCCAGCCATGCTTCCTGCACAGCCTGTGGAACCGTGAGCCAACTAAAACTCTTTCCTTTATAAATTACCTAGTGTCAGATATTTCTTTATAGCAGTGTGAGAATGAACTAATGCAAATGGGGTGCACAAAAATACCCCTTCAAGGTATTGTAAAGGTTGAATGAGACATAATATAAGCCAAATAGTTAACACAGTGCTGATATACAGTGTGTAATAATTGTGGGACCTGTTGCTAGTGCTTCTGCCGTACATCTTACTGTTGACGTTCACAGTATCTAGCAGTTTTGACCAGTGGACACACAGCTCTGATGCGGGCTGCAGGCCAAGTGGGGCAAATCTACATGGCCACTCAGTGGCTGTACTGCCACACAGCTTGGCCCAAACCGCTTTTGAATGAAGCTGACTGGCACTAGTAGCTCAAACTATAGTTCCGGCAAATTTCCTAAGTTCTTTCTTCTCCTAATGTTGACCATTGAGTTGTATTGTCCTGCAGAACTCAACTGTTCCCTCAACACATCCCTTGGTGTTGTTGGTAGCTATTCCCCTGGTTTTCCCATTAGGCCAGGCATCATGGGTACCCAAAGCCTATGCCTCCTGACTCTTCACACTGCACAGACAGGGGGAGTCCTCACAGGCAGATGCAGGAGACTACCACCCTCTTTCAAAAGAGAGAATCTCTCTAAGGCATTATGGGACCCCTTTCGGCACCAACTCCTTTATAAACAACTCCCAAGGAATGTGCTGGCTTTATCAGCAACTTCATTCTCCTCCCCTTCCCTCACCAAAGAATAAATAAAGAGCAGAGGCAAGATCTGTTTTATTTCAACTTTTAAAGTCCTTTGAAGGCACAGCTATTTGAGAACAATAAAAAAGAAAGCATTTTGTTCTCTTAACTGCTGTTCAGGTGGTGGAGCGCCCCCCCCCCCACTGCCCCCATCCTTTCCACAGGGAGGGGAGCGGGGAGGTTGTGTTTTATGGTGGCCAAAGCCCTTCTCCTGCACCCCCTAGGAGAGCTCTCCAGTTGTGCCTCCCATCAGGACAGAGTCCACTGTGGAGCTTGTAATAAACAAAGGCAATGAGTCACAGCAATATGACCAGGGTTGGCTGGAAGGGCCTTTGCTTGCTGCTGGAGTGTGGGTGGGGATGAGAGGAAGGAACCCCTGGAGTAAGACTCCTTGCCTATAATGGATCCCATATGCCAAGGGCTGAGTTCTGATATTATCCAGTCCCAAAGCACCTAGGCTTTGATTTTTATTTCATTTTGGATGGGTGGAGGGATAGAACCAGTATGTTATGGCCTCAGATCTCAAGCTGACAGTTCAACATTAAATAAAGCATTAAACACAAACATTAATTTTTTTCCCCATGTGCCTGCGTGTGGTCTTACCTCCCCTTTCCACCCTGTGGCTCTTTCCTTAAGATTTTCCTTATCTATCACTTTTAAAAGTTACAAAGAGTTTTATGCACTTAACTATAAAAATACCACACACACCCCCAAACTGAGGCAATTGGAGGGAGGCTGACAATTTTCATAACATATCTCTCCGTGGCTAGAGTCACGTGGAAAGGTAGGAGATGAGATGTTGTAGGTTTCAGCAGACAGCAGACCCAAGTACCAATATTTCTAGGCCAATCGGGTAAATTGGCAGCAAGAACATCTAGTTGGGATTGTTTTCTGTGCGTTAAATTTAATGTTATAGAGGCGCTTCCCCTTTTTGTGGCTCATTTGAAAACAGAAAAGCAAAGAAAGTTTTGTCCAGATCTATCCCACAGAGAAATAGAAATCCTCAACTGTGTGCTAAAAGTTTATAACTCCTATGGCCAAGCAAGGGCTCCCCTGGCTTTATAGCTTTATATTTTCAACCTAATGTCAAACTCACACTCCTTCATGAGTCTAAGGAACTTCAGTAATAAATGGCTGAAAGCTGAACACTTCAGAGAGAAGGCAAGCCTAAACCATCACAGACTGAAAAGCCTTCCACAATCCATGCAACGGATGGCAATCCAAGAAGACCCGGATGGAGCACAGACCTGGAGCATTTTCCTTTTGATCTGATGGACTCCGCATCTCTGTCAAGACAAGGGGCTTTGCAGGAAGGCAGAAGCCAAACTACATTCCAGATGGAAAGGAAATCCAAGTGTCACCCTGGGATGCTGGTGATCTGGTTTAGTCATTAAGAATGCCGCAGCTAACAGAAAGCTTCAATCTGAGCCGTCAAGAATGTACTAGTTTTGTCTCTCAATCCCTACTGCGGGAGACCCCTGAACCTTTATTTTCCTTCCGAGGCTGTCCTGGGTTTTCTTCTTTAACATTGTCCCTGATTTATGGTATGTCCACATTTCCCTGGATAGTACCATCTTTTGAGTTATACATCATCAGAGTGACTCATTCTGATGATGTATGGCCCCAATACATCATCAAAGCTCCTTGCTCTGCCGTTGCACTAATGATATGTTAGTGCAATACATCACCAGGCTGAGCTGCAGCTGTAATGGATGGAGCTGAGGGTGATGGGAGTCTGTGGAGAGGAGGCTGAGGAGCGGGTTCCGGGTAGGCACAGGAGGAAAATTCTTCAATCCCAAGTCGACCTCCCTTACTGGCACCAATGCCCATATTGAATTAGCATTGTGGCATGTGTTCTTACAGAAACACAGAAACATACATTATCCCCCAAAGCAGTGTAAACTCAAGGCTGATGTATAGATCATAGACACACTAGATGTTATATATATACATATATATATATGTATATATATATCACTATAATTAAGGGGTAGGAAGAATCAGTTGGATTGAACTGGGGCAATGAGGAACAAAAAGAAGCAGAGCTCTGGAACAGAAGCTTCCTCAGCAGGAGGGAAGTGCTACTCACAGGAGAATACAGGAATCAGAAATCTACTACCTGCACTCGTAGTTCTCCAACAGAATTGGAATAGAAATGCTCTGGGGGTTTCTTAGCTGCTTTTCTCTCAGACTACCTTTCTATCAATGCTTGTGCCTGCCCAGAGCTTCTGACTAGCTATGAACATTCACCCTAAGGGAACTTTGACGTTGGGTATTTGTTGGCAGACAGATCCAAGTGCTAGATCAAACCCATATCTACATAGTTTAATAGATGGCATTTAGTTTCCTTATCTAAAAATTGAGATAATAATATTAATTATAATATATAAATAATAATGTAAATATAACTACCTCATAGCGTTATTATGAGTATTATGGGAGTTAACAGCTTTAAAGTGCCTAGAATGAAATAAGAAACCCTCAATGCTAGCCATTACTACAGCAATTTCAGCTATCTCTATTACTGCTACCATTACCACTGCCACCACCCTCACCACTGCTGGTGTTGATACTGCTGCTGCTACTGCTGCTGCCATTACTACCAGTACCCACGAGGCTCTCTTTAAAATCATATACCTAATACCCTCTCTCCCGGCCACAATTCTGCATGTCCTATCTCTTACTTGGAAGTTGGCAAGGAACATTAGTACATTAAAGCATACTGAGAGATTCCACAGTTAAAAAAAAAAAAGTACTACTTGTAATTCCAGTGTACTATTGACTGGGTACTCTGACAAGTTAACTGACTAAAATACACCTAGAATTGGGGAAGTTAACACATATGCTTTTTTATTGAGGTGATATTTATGTAACATAAAATTAACCAGGCTATAGTATACAATTCATTGACATTTTGTATATGCCTAATGTCTTGCAACCACATCTAAATTTTTATCACACTGAAAGAAAACCCTGTACTCATTAAGCAGACCCTTTTTATTCTTCACTCCCCTCCACCCCCGGCAACCACCAATCTGCTTTATGTTTTTATGGATTTAACTAACCTGGATATTTCAAATAAATGGACTCATACAATATGTGATATTTAGTGTCTGGCTGCTTTCACTTAGCACATGTTTTTGAGATTCATTTATACTGTAGCATGTATCAGTACTTCATTTCTTTTTATAGCTGATTAATATTTTATTGTGTGTATTTACAGACCACATTTTGCTTATCCATTAGTTTATTGATGGGCATTTGGTTACTACTGTTTGTCTACTATGAATAGTGCTTCTGAGAATATTTGTGTACAATCAGATGTGTGAGTGCCTGTTTTCAGTTCTTTGGAGGCTATACCTAGTAATAGAATTGCTGGGCCACATAACAATTCTAGGCTTACCTTTCTAGGAACTACCAAAATATTTTCCACATTGATTTGAAACACGTTATATTCCCAATAGAAATTTACAAGGGTTCCAATTTCTCTACTTCACCACTGACATTTGTTGTTTTCCTTTTTATTTTTATTACAGCTATCTTTTTTTAAATTTTATTGCATTTTAGGTTTTGGGGTACATATGAAGAACATGCAAGATTGTTGCATAGGCACACACGTGGCAGTGTGATCTGCTGCCTTCCTCCCCATCACCCACTATCTTAATGCATGTGAAGCAGTATCTCATTTTGATTTTTCTTTGCATTTCTAAATGACAGCTGATCACATTTTCATGTGAGTTTTGGCCATTTGTATTCCTTCTTTGGAGATACATCTATTCAAGTTCTTCTGCAAAAGACTAAATCACAGTTTAGCACAGTCCTTTGCTACTTTATAACAAGGATTAACTTTCCTACAGTTTCCAGTGGCATGTTCCTCATTTCTGTATGCGAGGTCACAAGACTCACACTTAAAATCTATATTTCTACCATCATTTTGTTCATGATTATTAATGTATTCTCTAAGAACATAAGAATGTTCTCTTCAGCTCTCCTGTTTTCTGAGTTCTGAGCTCTAAACACAAGTTTGTATTTCCAGCATGTAACTCAAAACCATAACCATTACACAGTGACAAAGTCGATACCATACTTTTAGGTGTTTATTATGGCAGCACCCGAAAATCTGTTTTAGAAGGTGCTTACCCTTCTGTCATAATTGTAAGTTTCCTGAGGCCAATAATGCTTCCTGTGTAGCCTAAGGAATGATGAATCAAGTAAACCTCTTTTCTTCATACATGACGCAGTCTCAGCTAGTTCTTTATAGCAGTGTGAGAATAGACTATCACAAAAATTTGGTACCAGAGAAGTGTGGCATTGCTATAAAGGTACGTGAAAATGAGCAAGCAGCTTTGGAACTGGGTAACAGGCAGAGGTTAGAACAGTTTGGAGGGCTCAGAAAATGACAGAAAGATGAGGGAAAGTTCAAACTTCCTAGGGATTTGTTGAATGGTTGATATAAAAATGCTGATATTGATATGGACAGTGAAGTCCAGGCTAAGTTGGTCTCAGATAGAGATGAGGAACCTACCAGGAACTAGAGTAATGGTCACTCTTGTTATGGTTTAGCAGAGACTGGTGGCATTGTACCCCTGCTGTAGGGATCTGTGGAACTTTAAACTTGAGAAAGATGATTTAGGGTATCTAGTTGCAATAATTTCCAAGCAAAAAAGTGTTGGCTGCTTCTAACCATTTACGCTCATACGTGTTCAGAAAGAGATGGTCTGAAATTGAAACTTATATTTAAAAGGGAAGTGAAGCATAAAAGGTAGGGGAATTTTCAGCCTGACCAAAAAAGAAAAACCAATTTTCTGGGGAGGAATTCAAAACTGCAGAAATTTGCATAAGTAAAGAAGAGGCAAATGTTGATATCCAAGACAAAACGGAAAACGCCTCCATGGCATTTAAGAGACCTTTGCAGCAGCCCCTCCCTTCTTGGTCCTAGAGGCCTAGGAGGGAAAAATGGTTTCATGGGCCAAGCCAAGGGCCCTGCTTCTCTGTGCAACCTTGGGACATGGCACCCTGCATCCCAGCCACTCTAGCTCCAGCCATGGCTAAAAGGGACCAAGGTACAGCTCAGGCTGCTGCTTTGAGACTGCAAGCCTCAAGCCTCATTGGCCTCCACATAGGGTTAGGCCTGTGGGTGTGTGGAAAGCAACAGTTGAGGTTTGAGAGCCTTCACCTAGATTTCAGAGGATGTATTGGAAATGGCTGGATGTCCAGGCAGAAGTCTGCTGCAAGAGTGGGGCTCTCATGGAGATCCTCTATTAGGGCAGTACACAGGGGAAATTTGGGGTTGGAGCCCCCAAAGAGTCTTCAATGGGGCACTGCTTAATGGAGCTGTGAGAAGAGGTCCACTATCCTCTATCCCAGAATCTACCCCAGAATTGTAGATCCACTGACAGCTTGAGCCATGCACCTGAACAAGTTGCAGGCACTCAACAGCTCATGAAAGCAGATGAAGGACTGTATCCCTCAGACCCACAGAAGCAGATCTGCTTAAGGCCTTGAGAGCCCACCCCTTGTATCAGTGTAACCTGAATGTGAGATTACATTGGAACATTAAGATTTAATGACTGCTCTGCTCAGTTTTGGAATTGCATGGATCCTGTAGCCCCTTTGTTATAGCCAATTTCTTCTTTTTTGGAACAAGAGCATTTACCCAATGCCTGTACCTTCCTTCATTATATCTTGAAAGTAACTAACTTGTTTTTTATTTTACGGAGTCATAGGAAGAAAGAACTTGCCTTGTCTCAGGTGAGCCTTTGAATTTGGATTTTTGAGTTAATGCTAGAGTCAACTGAGACTTTGGGGGACTGTTGGTAAGGCATAATTGGTTTTGAAGTGTGAGAAGGACATGAAATTTGGGAGGGGCTGAGGGCAGAATAAAATGGTTTGACTCTGTGTCCCCACCCAAATCTCAGGTTAAATTGTAATCCCCAATGTTGGGGAAGGGAGCTGGTGGGAGGTGATTAAATCATGGCAGATTTTCCTCTTTCTATTCTTGTGATAGTGAGTTCTCACAAGATCTGGTTGCTTGGGAGTGCGTAGCACTTCCCCCTTTACTCTCTCTTGCTCTGCCATATGAAGAAGGTATTTACTTCCCCTTCACCCTTCTGCCATGATGGTAAGTTTCCTGAGATTTCCCCAACTATGTTTCGTATACAACCTATGGAAATATGAGTCAATTAAACCTCTTTTCTTTATAAATTACCCAGTATCGGATAGTTCTTTAGAGCTTCTCAAACCCCCACTGCTCACTGTACAGCCAGTGCTTGACTTCAAGGCACTAGAGGACAAAGGTACAGGCCCAGTACCAGCACCTTAGGGTTAGAGCATGTAGCTGAGGAATGCCAACTTGAGCTTTAGTCCTCTAAAAACTTGCAGAAACAAAGCTAGTTGACTAAATTCAACTTATACAACATCCAAACCTTCAAAGACAATAACAAACATAAATATTAAAAGCCCAAACCACAAGACAGTAACTTAAAAGCTTAAAAGAACATCAACTGTCACAGATGAAAAAGAACCAGCAGAAGAACTGTGGCAACTCTAAAAAGCCAGTGTCTTTTTACTTCCACAAGATTACACTAGCTCCCCAGCAGTGGTTCTTAACCAGATGACAGACATAGAATTTAGAATGTGGATGGTGAGGAAGCTCAGTAAGATATAGAAGATTAAAACCCAATCTAAGAAAAACAGTAAAAACAATCCATGAGTTGAAAAGACAACATAGCCATTTTAAGAAAGAACAAACCTGAACTTCTGGAATAAAAAAATTTACTTCAAGAATTTTATAATACAATCAGCAGTATTGACAACAGATTAGACCAAGCTGAGAAAAAAAGTCTCAGAGCTTGAAGATCACTCCTTTAAATCAATACAGGGAGACAAAATTTAAAAATAAAATAATCTTTTTAGAAATATGCAAAACCTTCAAAAAAAATGGGATTATAAAAAGAAACCAAACCTATGGCTCATTGTCATGCCTGAAAGAGAAGGAGAGAAAGGAAGGAACTTGGAAAACATCTTTGAAGATATAGTCCATAAAAAAATTTTCCCAATCTCACTAAAGAAGTCAACACACAAATTAAAGAAATTCAGAGAATCCCTGCAAGTTAGTATGGAAAACCACCATCCCTAAGATACATAGTCATTAGATTCTCCAATGGCAACATGAAAGAAAAAACTCTTAAAGACAGCTAGAGAGAAGAGGCAGGTCACTTACAAAGGAAACCTCATCAGGCTAACAGTGGACCTTCCAGCAGAAACCTTAGAAGAGATTAAAGACATGTATTCTGCATCCTTAAAGAAAAGAAATTCCAACCAAGGATGTCATATCCTGCCAAACTAAGCTTCATAAACAAAAGAAAATATTTTCAGACAAGCAAACACTAAGGGAATTCATTACAACTAGACCTCCCCTTGAAGATAATGCTAAACATGGAAATAAAAGAACATTACCTGCCAAAACAAAAACATACTTAAGTACAAAACCCAGTGATACTATGAAGCAACTATACAATCAAGTCTATAAAATGACTAGCTAACAATGCAATGACAGAATCAAATTTTTATATATCAATATTGACCTTGAATGCAAATGGCTCATTACCTCACATAAAAGGTATAGACTTGCAAGTTGGATATAGAAGGAAGACCCAAGTGTCTGTCTGCTATACTCAAGAGAGCCATCTCACATGTAACAACACCCATAGGCTCAAAGTAAAAAGATGGAGAAAGATCTGTCAGGCAAACACAAAGCAAAAAAGAGGAGGGCTTGTTACTATATCAGGTAAAACAGAATTTAAGCCAACAATGACTGAAAAGAACAAAGAAAGGCATAATATAATGATAATGGTTTCAATTTAATAAGAAGACTTAACTATCTTAAATATATATGCACCCAACATTGGAGTACCAAGGATCAGAAAACCAGTATGAAAAGACTTACCCACACAATAATAGTAGGAGACTTCAATACTCTACTGACACAGGCAGATCATTGAGGCAGAAAACTAATAAATTCTGGACTTAAACTTGACACTCAACCTATTGGACCTAATAGACATCCACAAAATACTCCACCCAACAACAGAATATATATTCTTCTTATCTGAATATATCACATATTCTAAGATCAATCACATGCTTGGCCATAAAGTAAGTATCAAAAAATTAACAAAAAATCAAAATCATACCAACCATACTTTTAGACTGCAGCACAGTAAAAATGTTAATCAAGAAGACCTCTCAAAACCATACACTTACATCAGAATTAAACAACCTGCTTCTGAATGATTTTCAAGTAAAGGACAAAATCAAGGGAGAAATAAAATGAAACTAATGAAAATAGAGATACAATATATCAGAATATTTGAAATGCAGGTAAAATGGTGTTGAGAGGAAAGCTTACAGCACGAAACGCCTACGTTAAAAAGTTTAAAATATCTCAAAATAACAACCTAACATTACACCTGGAGGAACTAGAAGAATAATGGCAAATCAACCCTGAAGCTAGCAGAATAAAACTAATATCCAAAATCAGAGCTGAATTGCATGCAATTGAGAGGTGAAAATCCATACAAAAGTTTGACAATACCATAAGTTAGTTCTTTGAAACAATAAACAAGTTTGGAAAACTGCTAGCTATATTAATAAAGAAAAAAGAGAAGATCCAAATAAGCACCATCATAAATGACGAATGTGATACTACAACTGGCTCCACATAAATGCAAAAAATCTTCAAGAGACTATTATGAACATCTCTATGCACCACACTAGAAAACCTAGAATAAATGGATAAATTCCAGGAAACAAAAAACCTCCCAACACTGGACCAGAAAGAAGCTGAAATCCTGAACAGACCAAAAATGAGTTTCAAAATTAAATCAGAATCAAAATACCTACCATCTGAAAAGGAAAAATCTCTGGACCAGTTGGAATCATGGCCAAATTCTACCAGAAATACAAATAAGAACTAGTACCAATCCTACTGAAACTGGTCCAAAATATTGAGGAGCAGGGACTCCTCCCTAACTCATGCTGCAGTATCAGCATTATTCTGATAGAAAACCCTGACAAAGGCATGATGAAAAAAGAAAACATCAGACCAATATCCTTGATAAACATAGATTCAAAAGTCTTCAACAAAATACTAGCAAACAAAATCCAGAAGCACATCAAAAAGTTAATTCACCATGATCAAATAGGCTTTATTCCTGGGATGAAAGGTTGGTTCAACATACCCAAATCAGTGAGTGTGATTCACCACATAAACAGAATCAAAAGCAAAAACCACATGATCATCTCAATAGACACAGAAAAGACTTTTGATAAAATCCAACATTACTTTATGTTACAAACATTCAAAAATTAGAATCACATAAAAGGAACATATGTCAAAATAATAAATGTCATCTATGGCAGACCCAGACCCAACATTATAGTGAATGGGAAAAAGCAGGAAACACACTCCTTGAGAAATGGAACAAGATAAGGATGCCTACTTTCACCACTCCTATTCAACATAGTACTGGAAGTCTGAGCTAGAGCAGTCAGGCAGTAAGAAAGAAACAAAAGGCATCCAAATAGGAAAAGAGGAAGTCAAGCTATACTCCCAGATGATATGATTCTATACCTACCAAACCCTATGGACTTCATCAAAAGGCTCTAGGAACTGATAAATGACTTCAGTAAAGGTTCAAGATACAAAATCAACATACAAAAAGAGGTAGCATTTGTGTATAACAATAATGTCCAAGCTGAGAGCCAAATCAAAACACAATCCCATTTATGATAGCCACAAAAAGAATAATACACCTAGAAATACAGTTAACTAAGAGGTGGAAGATCTCTACAACAAGAGTTTGAAACACTAACAGAAATTAGAGACTATACAAACAAATGGAAAAGCATTTCATGCTCATTAATAGGAATAATCGATATTGTTAAAATGGCCATACTGCCCAAAGTAATTTACAGATTCACCACTATTCCTATTAAACGACCAGTCTCATTTTTCATAGAATTAGGACAAAAAACTATTATAAAATATATATGGAACAACAGATAAAGAGCCCAATAGCCAAAGCAATCACAAGCAAAAAGAATAAGCCAGAAGCATCACAAAACCTGAATTTGAAATATACTACAAGGTTACAGTAACCAAAGGAGCATAGTCATTTTACAAAAATAGACACTTAGACTGATAGAATAGGTTAGAGAAGTCATAAATAAAGCCACACATCTACAACCATCTGATCTTTGACAAAATTGACAAAAACAAGCAATGGGAAATGACTCTTTATTCAATAAGTGGTGCTGGAATAACTGGCTAGCCATATACAGAAGATTCCTTTCACCATACACAAAAATTTAAGTGGATGAAAGGCTTAAATGTAAAACCTAAAACTACAAAATCTCTAGAAGAAAATATTGGAAATAGTATTCTGGACATTGGCCTCCTTAAAAAAATTTATGACTAAGTCCCCAAAACATCTGTAACAGAAGCAAAAATTTACAAGTGGGACTATATTAAACTAAACAGCTTCTATACAGAAAAATTATCAACAGAGCAAACAGACAATCTACAGAATGGGAGAAAATATTTTCAAACTATGCATCTGACAAAGGGCTAATATCCGGAATCTGTAAGGAAGGTAAACACTTCAACAAGCAAAAAAACAACCACATTTAAAAATGGGCAAGGAATGTGAACAGACGCTTCTCAAAAGAAGATATGTATGTGTTCAACAAATACATTTTTAAAAAGCTAAGCATCAGTAATCATTAAAGAAATACAAATCAAAACCATAATGAGATACCATCTCAAACCAGTTAGAATGGCTATTACTCAAAAGTCAAAATATAACTGATGTTGGCAAGGTTGCTGAGAAAAAGGAACACTTAGACACTGCTGGCATGAATATAAATTAGTTGAGCCATGGTGGAAAGCAGCCTAAAGAGTTCTCAAAGAACTTGAAACAGAACTACCATTCAACCCAGCAATCCCATTACTTGGTATATATCCAAAGGAAAATAAGGTGTTCTAAAAAAATGACACATGCATGTATATGTTCATTGCAACACTATTCACTATAATAAAGACATGGCATTAACCTAGATGCCTACCAACAGTGGACTGTATAAAGAAAACATGGTACATACATATAGTGGAGTACTATGCAGCCATAAAAAAGAACAAAATAGTGTTCTTTGTATTAACATGAATGTAGTTAAAGGCCATTATCCTAAGCAAATTAATGAAGGAACAGGAGACCAAACACCACATGGAAGCCAAATATTGAGTGAATATGAACATGAAAGTAGCCATAATAGATACTGGGGACTCCCAGACGGGGGAGCATAGAAGGAAGATATGGGTTGAAAAACTATCTGTCAGGTACTACGATTACTACTTGGGTGACTGGATCATTCATACAGCAATCTTCAGCCACGTGCAATTCACCCACGTAACAAACATGCGCGTATACCCCTGAATCCAAAATAAAAGACTCTTACAAAAAGAAGAATAAAATAATGAGACCTAGAATCAAACTAGTCCCAGAAGTAGAGATTAGGATGAACAAAGAAAAAAAATCAAGATGTATTGGCTAACAATATTTTAAAGCTTATCAAAATAATCAATTCACATGTATAGGAATACATGTACATTCTATTAAATGGTAAGAAATTCACACCACAACAGCAATAATTTGTAATATAATAATAATACTGTATCACCTCAAAGACAAAATCTCTTAAAAACAGCAAGAGAGAAAAACCAGATACTTAAAAATTATAATAAGACAAAGACAATAGCAGTGATTAGAGCCAAAAGATGATATATATAATATATATATAATATAATATATATATATAATATTGAGTACATATATAAAATGTATATATGAGTGTATATATACATGCATGTATATATATGTATATACACATATAATATTGAGTTGCAGATCCAGCAAAACCATCTTTCCAAAATAAAAATAAAAGAGAGAGATTCTCAAAATATTTTAAACAAATATTCACTGGAAAAATTTCTAAAATATATAGATACATGTGTATATAAATCAGTAAATGTATACATACTTCTAAACAAACAGCATTCCTATAACATACTCATGACAGTAATAATATTAATAGCAAATGTATGGAGTTTTGAAAAGTAAAACAGAAATAAAATTGTGGAAAAAATAGCATGTAAATTGTAAGAGGGATGATAAAGATAAAAATGTTCTGAACTACAAATGTTATTTGGAAAGAGGGTTAAGATATTAATTAATTTTAAAGTTAAGTCAAATTTAATGAATTACCATAAGAATTATATTAACGTTGTGTTTAAAATTTAATTAATTAATTAATTTCTAATAGAGACAGGGTCTCACTATGTTGCCAGGGCTGGTCTTGAACTCCTGGGCTTAAACATTTCTCCTGCCTTGGCCTCTCATAATGTTGGGATTACAGGCATGAGCCACCACAACTGGCTTAAAATAATCATTTTGAAAGCAAGAAAGATGACTAAGTAAACATAAAAAGAGCAAGGCAAATATACAAGTGAGGAGATTAAAGTAGTTCCAGATATATTAATAATTCCAATAAATATGAACAGGCGAAAGTACTGAAGTATAAAAGATTACACTGACATTTAAACATAGGCAAGTCTAGCCATAGCCTATCAAAAAAGTAATAAACATGAAATATACACAAGACACTAAGACCCACAAAAATTAAAGGCAAAAAGTTGGAAAATATATTTCAAAATTTGCAAAATATTGATAATGTTTGAAACTGGGTAATGGGTTCTAGCAACTGATTATAATATTTTGTTTACTGTTGTGTATGTTAAAATTGTCTACAATAGAAAAGTTTTCAGCCAGCCACAGTGATTCACACCTGTACTCCCAGCACTTTTGGAGGCTAAGGCAGGAGGATCACTTGAGCTCAGTAGTTTGAGACCAGTCTTAGCAACATAGCAAGACCCTGTCTTTACAAAAAAGTTAAGAAAGTTAGCCAAGCATGGTGGCATGTGCTTGTAGTCCCAGCTACTTCAGAGGCTGAGGTGAGAGGATCTCAAAAGCCCAGAAGATCAGGATTACAATAAGCTGTGATTTGTGCCACTGCACTTCAGCCTGGGCAAGAAAGCAAGAGCCTATCTCTAAAAAATAATAAATAAATAAATAATAAAGTTTTTAAAAAGGTACTTAGAATATAATGAAACATTACTCAAAGAAAACTGAGATAGCTACTTTAATGTTATACAAAATTGATTTCAGTACAAAATATAGTATTAAAGGTAAAAAGGGCCTCTATATAATTTTTTGAAATATCACTTACCCGGAAGATTTTACAACTGTAAAATATGAAGCCTCAAATATATATAAAGAAAATATCAACAGGACTATAGGATGAAATACACAAATCTACCATCACAGTAGAAAGTTCATATATAGGCCTCTCAATTACTGCTAGAAACAGCAAACACAAAAACTTGGTAAAATTAAAGAAGAATTGAAAAGCATTTTTAAGAAGCTATTTTTTTTTTTTTTTTTTTTTTTTTTTAGACAGAGTCTAGCTCTGTCACCAGGCGCCAGGCTGGAGTGCAGTAGCACGATCTCGGCTCACTGCAACCTCTGCCTCCTGGGTTCAAGCAATTCTCCAGCCTCCGCCTTCCAAGTAGCTGGAACTACAGGCGCGTGCCACCATGCCCAGCTAATTTTTTATGTTTTAGTAGAGACGGGGTTTCACTATGTTGGCCAGGATGGTCTTGATCTCTTGACCTCGTGATCTGCCCACCTCGGCCTCCCAAAGTGCTGGGATTACAGGTGTGAGCCACTGCACCCGGCCTCGACAAGCTATTTTAATGGACATAGGCACAACCTTACATTCAACTATTAGAGAATACCCATTCATCTTAAGTTCACAGAGACAATTATAGAAGCTAGTCACACACTTTACCACAAATCAGATACCCACACATTTTCAAGAATGATAATATGTATATAATGTTTTTTGAGGATAATAAAATTATAGTAGAAATTAATACCAAAAATTGTTAAACGTTCATATTTCTGGAAATTAAAAATACTAACTATTGGATGGGGTGAAGAGGAAATTATGATGGAGATTTAAATATACTTAAAACTGAGGATTATCTCAAAACTCATGGGATATAGCAGAAATAGAACTTTAAGGGAAATGTAGAGCCATTAGTGTTTAAAGGAAGAAATTTATATAATTAGTGTTATAAACATTCTGGTTAAGATTTAGAAAACTACAGTTGTAATTATTCAACTTAAGAAGTAAGAAAAATAAGCTTGGCTGAGTGCAGTGGCTCACACCTGTAATTCCATTACTTTGGGAGGCCAAGGCCAGCAGATCACTAGGTCAAGAGATTAAGACCATCCTGACCAACATGGTAAAACTCTGTCTCTATTAAAAATACAAAAAATAGCTGAGTGTGGTAGTGTGTGCCTGTAGTCCCAGGTACTTGGGAGGCTGAGGCAGGAGAATTGCTTAAACCCAGGAGGCAGAGGTTGAAGTGAGCTGAGATGTACCACTGCACTCCAGCCTGGAGGCAGTGCAAGACTCTGTCTCAAATAAATAAATAAATAAATAAGCTCAAAGACAGTAGATGCAGGGAAATAAAGATACAAGTAAAAATCTATTAAGTAGAAAAAAAGACATGATACAAAATGAATAAAGCCAAAAGTTGGTGCTTTGAAAAGAGTAACAAAATAATCAAACTTTCAATGATTAGAACAAAAAGGGAATATAATTATAGATTCAGCATATGAAAAACCTGACTACTGTGAACAGGCATAAGCCAATTTAAAAAATTAGATGAAACATAAATTGTTTGAAAATATAATGTACCAAAACTGGCTCAAAAATGAAGAAAATACTCTTATAGCCATTAAGATAATCAATCATCAAAAGAAAGACCCAAATGAGTATTACTAAATTTTTAAAAAATAATTTTTCCAGCACACAACACCATCTTGAGAATAGAGAAAGATGTCAACATAAACTTGGAGTAAAACAAGATAAGGAAAATATAAGGTAATTTGTAGGTAATTTTTAAATACTGTATTCTAAACAAAACTCTAATTTGAAGCCGGCAGTTTATAAAAAAGATAAACATCATGGTAAATTTTGGCTTATGGAAAGATGAAATAGAAGAATTGTTTAAAACCAAAGTACCTAAAGTGTAATGCCAAACATTAAGAAGATTAAATACACAATTATAAAAAGAAAAAGTCATCTCAATAGTTACAGAAAAATAATTTGATAAAACTCAACAATTATTAATCTAAAGGAAACAAAAAGTGACAAAATAAACAAGGAAATCTTAGGTATAGCAGTGTCCCTCCTTAACTTTCCAAAAGTTATTTAAGAAAAAGCTACAGGGGGACAATCCAAGATGGCCGTTTAGGAACAGCTCAGGATTGCAGCTCCCAGTGAAAGTGCAGAGGGTGAGTGGACGCCGCGTTTTTATTGCCCACAGACTAGGAAATTCCCAGGTGGAGGTGCTCCACGGTCGCCAGCGTGGCTGTTTTGGCCAGCAGGGCTGTGCCGGCCGGCGCAGCTGCTTTGCCCCCCACGGCTGCTTTGTCGGCGCCCTGGAGCCGCGGTTCTCCGTACAAAATACGGTGCCCTTTTGGTTGGCGATTGGAGCCACGGGAAGTCACCCAATCGCCGGTTCAAAAAGGGGACTGAGCACAGAACAAGGACAGTAGATTCCAGAGCAAAAAAAAAAAAAAAAGCGCCACAAACCTCAGTGCCGCTGTTTAAGCCAGTGCAGTGAGTGGCCGCAGGGGAAAACAAACAGACACCGGCACCTCTTCAACAGGCGACTGGAACACCAACTTAAAAAAGGCTCTGAGGCAGGGAGCCAGGCCATCAGGCTCGGCTGGTCCCACCCCCACAAAAGAACAGCAACCAGAAACTCTGGATTGAGAGTTTCCCAGCAAGCACAGCTGAACCCGGGACGGTCCAGCTCTGTGGGGGATGGGCGTCCGCCATTACCCAGGCAGCCCGCCATTGCCGAGGCAACCCGCCATTGCTGAGGCAGCCCGCGTTGCCAAGGCAACCCGCCACAGCAGAGACTCCGCCTCAACAGAGGTGGGCCACCATCGCCAAAGCAGTTCTAACTACACCCATATAAACAGGACTGCAGGGAAGTTCACTGGGCAGCGGGGCGGAGCCCACAGCAGCTCAGCAAAGCTGCTATAGGCCGACAGTGACTAGGCTGCCTCCTTGCTGGCCTGGGCAGGTCTGAAGGAAAAAAAAAAAAGAAGGCGGCAGCATAACGGAAACTCATAAATAAAGCCCTAAATCCCTGGGACAGAGCACCTGGGAACAAAAAGCAGTTTATGAGTTCTACTGCAGCAGACCTAAAAGTACCTGCGCAGCAACTCTGAATGAACAACAGAGCTCGCAGCTCACCATTTGAGCTCCTATAAAGAAGAGACTGTCTCCTCAAGCAGCTCCCTGACCCCTATATATCCAAAAAGACACCTCATAAAAGAGAGATCAGATTGACACTAGGCGGGTATCTGTCTGGGACAAAGATAGCAGAAGAAGAAAACTGGTAACAACCCTTGCTGTTCAGCAGCTGCTGCAGGTGAACCCCAGGCAAGCAGGGCCTGGAGTGAACCTCAGCAGACCTACAGCAGAGGGGCCAGGCTGTCAGAAGGAAAACCAAGAAACAGAAATAACTTGATCATCAACAAACAGAATGTCAATCTGAAAGATTTGAGACCCAATCTGAAAGCCAGCAACTACAAAGTCGACACGTGGATAAATCCTTAAAGATGGGAAGAAACCAGCACAAAAAGGATAAAAACACCTGAAACCAGAACACCTCTCCTCCTAAAAGGGATCATAACTCCTCCCCAGCAAGGGAACAAGGTTGGATGGAGAACGAGTGTGATGAAATGACAGAATCAGACTTCAGAAGGTGGGTAGTAAGAAACTTCTGTGAACTTAAAGAACATGTTCTAACCAAATGCAAAGAAACTAAGAACCTTGAAAAAAGATTTGACGAAATGCTAATGAGAATGGACAAAATAGAAAGGAATATAAGTGAATTGATGGAGCTGAAAAACACAACACAAGAACTTCGTGAAGCATGCACAAGTATCAACAGCCGAATTGACCAAGCAGAAGAAAGGATATCAGAGGTCGAAGATCAACTCAATGAAATAAAACGGGAAGGCAAGACTGGAGAAAAAAGGGTAAAAAGGAATGAACAAAGTCTCCAAGAAATGTGGGACTATGTGAAAAGACCTAATCTACGTTTGATAGGCGTACCTGAATGTGACAGAGAGAATGAATCCAAGCTGGAAAATACTCTTCAGGATATTATCCAGGAAAACTTCCCCAACCTAGCAAGGCAGGCAAACATTCAAGTCCAGGAAATACAGAGAACACCACAAAGATATTCGTCAAGAAGAGCAACCCCAAGGCACATAATCGTCAGATTCACCAGGGTCGAAATGAAGGAGAAAATACTAAGGGCAGCCAGAGAGAAAGGTCGGGTTACCCATAAAGGGAAGCCCATCAGACTCACAGCAGATCTCTCAACAGAAACCCTACAAGCCAGAAGAGAATGGGGGCCAATATTCAACATCCTTAAAGAAAAGAACTTTCAACCCAGAATCTCCTATTCAGCCAAACCAAGCTTCATAAGTGAAGGAAAAATAAAATCCTTTGGGAACATGCAAGTACTCAGAGATTTCGTCACCACTAGGCCAGCTCTACAAGAGCTCCTGAAAGGGGCTCTACACATATAAAGGAACAACAAGTACCAGCTCAACAAAACACCCAGCTAGCACCAAAATGGCAGTATCAAATTCACACATAACAATATTAACCCTAAATGTAAATGGACTAAATGCCCCAATCAAAAGACACAGACTGGCAAATTGGATAAAAAGACAAAACCCATCGGTGTGCTGTATCCAGGAAACCCATCTCACATGCAAGGATACACAAAAGCTCAAAATAAAGGGATGGAGGAAGATTTACCAAGCAAATGGAGAGCAAAAAAAAGCAGGAGTTGCAATTCTCATCTCTGATAAATTAGACTTTAAAGCAACAAAGATCATAAGAGACAAAGAGGGACATTATATAATGGTAAAAGGATCAATGCAACAACAAGAGCTAACGATCCTAAATATATACACACCCAACACAGGAACACCGAGATACATAAGGCAAGTTCTTAATGACTTACAAAGAGACTTAGACTCCCACACAATAATAGTGGGAGACTTTAACACCCCATTGTCAACATTAGACAGATCAACCAGACAGAAAATTAACAAGGATATCCAGGACTTGAACTCAGACCTGGACCAAGCAAACCTAATAGACATTTACAGAACTCTCCACCCCAAATCCACAGAGTATACATTCTTCTCAGCACCACATCACACCTACTCTAAAATTGACCACATAATTGGGAGTAAGTCACTCCTCAGCAAATGCAAAAGAACGGAAATCATAACAGACAGTCTCTCAGACCACAGTGCAATCAAGTTAAAACTCAGAATTCAAAAACTAACTCAGAACCGCACAGCTTCATGGAAACTGAACAACTTGCTCTTGAATGTTGACTGGATAAACAATGAAATGAAGACAGAAATAAAGCTGTTCTTCGAAACCAACGAGAATGAAGACAAAACATACCAGAATCTCTGGGACACATTTAAAGCAGTCTCTAGAGGAAAATATATAGCAATAAGTGCCCACATGAGAAGCAAGGAGAGATCAAAAATTGACACCCTATCGTCAAAACTGAAAGAACCAGAGGAGCAAGATAAAAAAAACTCAAAGTCTAGCAGAAGAAAAGAAATAGCTAAGATCAGAGCAGAACTGAAGGAGATAGAGACACAAAAAACTCTTCAAAAAATAAATAAATCCAGGAGCTGGTTTTTTGAAAAGATCAACAAAATAGACAGATCACTAGCCAGATTAATAAAAAAGAAAAGAGAGAATAACCAAATTGATGCAATAAAAAACGATAAAGGGGATATCACCACAGATTCCACAGAAATTCAAACCATCATCAGAGATTATTACAAACAACTCTATGCACACAAACTAATAAACCTGGAAGAAATGGATAAATTCCTGGACACTTGCCTCCTGCCAAGCCTAAGCCAGGAAGAAGCCGAAAACCTGAACAGACCCATAACAAAGTCTGAAGTTGAGGCAGCAATTAAGAGATTACCACCCAAAAAAAGCCCAGGTCCAGATGGGTTCACAGCCGAATTCTACCAGACATACAAAGAGGAGCTGGTACCATTTCTTCTGAAACTATTCCAAACAATACAAAAAGAGGGAATTCTTCCCAAATAATTTTATGAGACCAACGTCATCCTGATTCCAAAGCCCGGCAGAGACTCAACAAGAAAAGAAAACTTCAGGCCAATATCCGTGATGAACATAGATGCAAAAATCTTCAATAAAATACTGACAAGGCGATTGCAGCAGCACATCAAAAAGCTTATCCACCATGATCAAGTAAGCTTCATCCCGGGGATGCAAGGCTGGTTCAACATACTCAAGTCTATAAACGTAATTCACCACATAAATAGAACCAAAGACAAAAACCGCATGATTATCTCAATTGATGCAGAGAAGGCCTTTGACAAAATTCAACAGCCCTTTATGCTAAAAACACTCAATAAGCTAGGTATCGATGGAACGTATCTCAAAATAATAAAAGCTATTTATGACAAACCAACAGCCAATATCATACTGAATGGGCAAAAACTGGAAGCATTCCCCTTGAAATGTGGCACCAGACAAGGATGCCCTCTCTCACCACTGCTATTCAACATAGTATTAGAAGTTCTAGCCAGAGCAATCAGGCAAGAAAAAGAAATAAAGGGCATTCAAATAGGAAAGGAGGAAGTCAAATTGTCTCTATTTGCAGACGACATGATTGTATATCTAGAAGACCCCATCGTCTCAGCCCCAAACCTCCTGAAACTGATAAGCAAGTTCCGCAAAGTCTCAGGATACAAAATCAATGTGCAAAAATCACATGCATTCCTATACACCAATAACAGACTTAAAGAGGGCCAAATCAAGAACAAACTTCCATTCACAATTGCCACAAAGAGAATAAAATACCTAGGAATACAACTAACAAGGAATGTAAAGGACCTCTTCAAGGAGAACTACAAGCCACTGCTCAACGAAATAAGAGAGGACACAAACAGATGGAGAAACATTCCATGTTCATGGTTAGGAAGAATCAATATCATGAAAATGGCCATACTGCCCAAAGTAATTTACAGATTCAATGCTATCCCCATCAAGCTACCAATGACCTTCACAGAACTGGAAAAAAACACCTTAAACTCCATATGGAACCAAAAGAGAGCCCGCATAGACAAGTCAATTCTAAGCAAAAAGAAAAAAGCCGGGGGCATCACACTACCAGACTTCATACTATACTACAAGGCTACAGTAATCAAAACAGCATGGTACTGGTACCAAAACAGAGACATAGACCAATGGAACAGAACAGAGGTCTCGGAGGCAACACAACATATCTACAACCATCTGATCTTTGACAAACCAGACAAAAACAAGCAATGGGGAAAGGATTCCCTGTTCAATAAATGGTGTTGGGAAAGCTGGCTAGCCATGTGCAGAAAGCAGAAACTGGACCCCTTCCTGACACCTTACACTAAAATTAACTCCAGATGGATTAAAAACTTAAACATAAGACCTAACACCATAAAAACCCTAGAAGAAAATCTAGGCAAAACCATTCAGGACGTAGGTGTAGGCAAGGACTTCATGACCAAAACGCCAAAAGCATTGACAACAAAAGCCAAAATAGACAAATGGGACCTAATCAAACTCCACAGCTTCTGCACAGCAAAAGAAACAATCATTAGAGTGAATCGGCAACCAACAGATTGGGAAAAAATTTTTGCAGTTTACCCATCTGACAAAGGGCTGATATCTAAAATTTACAAAAACTAAAACAGATTTACAAGAAAAAAACTAACAAGCCCATTCAAAAGTGGGCAAAGGATATGAACAGACACTTTACAAAAGAAGACATACATGAGGCCAACAAACATATGAAAAAATGCTCATCATCACTGGTCATCAGAGAAATGCAAATCAAAACTACATTGAGATACCATCTCACGCCAGCTAGAATGGCCATCATTAAAAAATCTGGAGACAACAGATGCTGGAGAGGATGTGGAGAAATAGGAACACTTTTACACTGTTGGTGGGAGTGTAAATTAGTTCAACCATTGTGGAAGCCAGTGTGGCGATTCCTCAAGGACCTAGAAATAGAAATTCCATTCGACCCAGCAATCCCATTACTGGGTATATATCCAAAGGATTACGAATCGTTCTACTATAAGGACACGTGCACACGAATATTCATTGCAGCACTGTTTACAATAGCAAAGACCTGGAACCAACCCAAATGCCCATCGACGATAGACTGGTTAGGGAAAATGTGGCACTTATACACCATGGAATATTATGCAGCCATCAAAAACGATGAGTTTATGTCCTTTGTAGGGACATGGATGAACCTGGAAGCCATCATTCTCAGCAAACTGACAGAAGAGCAGAAGAGCAAACACTGCATGTTCTCACTCATAGGCAGGTGTTGAACAATGAGAACACATGGACAAAGGGAGGGGAGCACTACACACTGGGGTCAGTTGGGGGGAAATAGGGGAGGGACGGTGGGGGGTGGGAAGCTGGGGAGAGATAGCAAGGGGAGAAATGCCAGATGTAGGTGATGGGGAGGAAGAGAGCAAATCACACTGCCACGTGTGTTCCTATGCAACAATTTTGCATGTTCTTCACATGTACCCCAAAACCTAAAATGCAATAAAATAAATGGGGAAAAAAAAGAGTTCCTGAAAAAGAAAAAAAAAAAAAAAAAGAAAAAGCTACAGCAAATATACCACTTAATAGTAAAGTTAGTATTATTCCCTTATATGTCAGGGGGAAAGAAGAGTCCCAGTATCAGCACTTTTATTAAACATTGTAATTGAGAGTCTAGCTGGTACAACAGGAAAAGAGTAAAAAGTAAAAACTGTAAGTATGGCATGGAAGAAATCATAGACACAAATGATATAATTACCTACATTGAAAACTCAAAAGGATCTAAATATAAATCAAAAAAGTTAATGTGAGCTTTCCAAGGTGGCTAGATACAAGGTCAATACACAATAGTCAATTGCATCTCACTATATCAATAATAAATATTTAAAAGATCTAATTTAAATTAAAAGATACCCTTTATAATAATAACAAAAAATACTTGGGAATAATTTAACAAATGTACAATTCCTTCATGGAGAACTGTCAACAACATGTATTGAAGATGTTAAAGAGATTTAAATAAATTAAGAGCATTTCTCAATAATAAGTTGAAAGACTCAAAATCCTAAAGACACTAGTTCTCCTGAAACTGAATTGTAAATTCAATGCAATTCCAATTAAGTTTTTATGGAACTTGATAAACTAATTTTAAAATGTATCTATGAAAGAGCAAATGTCCCTAGTTAGTAAAGACACTCTTACAGAAGATAAATAGGATGAGGGAACATTCCTTACTAGATATCAGGACTTAATTTAAAGCCAAATAATTAAAATAATATCCCTCTTCTGCAGAAAAAGTTAATATGTACAAAATAAAAAGTCCAGACAGAATCGCATACATTTATAAACACCTTATTTGTGCCAGAGAAGAGTATGTAACATCATTGGAGTAAGTAAATGACAGGACAGGTGGCTCTACTTATTAAGTAAATAAATAAATTATATTAAATACCTACCACATACCACACATTTAATTCCAGATGAAGTAGTTAAATGTAAACATTAAATAATTGAAATGAGGAAGTATATATAAATGAATACCTTGATTAAATTGAGCTAGAAAATTATAGCTTAAAACTAAAAAATTGCCAATTAGAAGAGCTAAATTCAAGTACATTAAAATAAGCATTTGCATCCCTCCAAGGACACCATAAAGAAAATGAAAGATAAGCCATACTATGTGAAAAGTTTTTGTGTTGCATGCCACCAATAAAGAATTAGCAACTGAAAAATGTAATAAACTTCTCCAAAACAAGAAAAATGTATAATTTTTTAGAAGATGTAAAAGAAACCCTAAATATTAGCCTTGGACACACACAGAGAGAAACTTGCTAGAACTAATGGACAAATTCAGCAAAGTTGTAGAATATAAAATCAAGACACAACAATCACTTGCATTTTTATTCACTAACAATTCAAAAAGAAAATGAAGAAAATGATTCCATTTACAATAATATAAAAAATAATGAATAACTCAGAATAAACTTAACCAAGGAAGCAAAAGACTTGTATACCGAAAACTTCAACAACTTGATGAAAGCAATTAAAGAAGACACAAACAAATGGAAAAGTATCCTGTTTTCATGGATTAAATGGCTGAATATTTTGAGATGCAAATATTACTCATGACACATATTGCCCATTAAATCCATAATTTAATGGTAAATATTTTCAGTAAATCCACAGATTTAATGCAATCCCAATCAAAACCCCAATGGCAGTTTTTGAGGAAACAAAAACATTCATGTTAAAATTCATGCAGAATCTCAAAGGATCCCAAATAGCCAAAGCAATCCCGAAAAAGAACAAAATGGGAGTTCTCACACTTTCTAATTTCAAAACTTGTTACAAAGCTATGGTAATCAAAACAGCATAGCACTGGCATAACAACAAATGTGTAGACCAATAGAATAGAATAGACAAGTCAGAAATAAATCTTCACTTAAAAGGTCAAATTGTTTTATACAAGGATGCCAATACCAGTAAATAGAAAAAGAATAATCTCTTCAACAAATATTGGGAAAACTGGATATCCACATGTAAAAGAATGAATTTGTACCCTAACCTTATACCATGTACAAAATTAATTCAAAACCGGTCAAAAAAGACCTAAACATAGACCTAAACTTATGCAACTTTGAGAAGAAAACATAGAAGAAAACTTCATGACATTGAACGATTTCATGACAACACCAAAAGTTAAAATAGATAAATCTGACTGCATCAAAATTAAAAATTTCTGTGTGTCAAAGGACACAATTAAGTGAAAAAGCAACTTACAGAATGGGATATTTGCAAATCATGCATCTAATACATGGTTAATATTCAGCATATATAAACAACAACAAATAACCTGATTAAAAAATAAACAAAGGACTTATTGGATAGACATTTCTCTAAAGAATATATGCAGGTGGCCAACAGACATATGAGAAGATACTCAACATCACTAATCATTAGGTAAATCAAAACCACAATGAGGTACAAACTCATACCTCTAGGATGGCTACTATCAAAAAACAAAAATAGCAAGTGTTGGTGAGGATGTGGCACAATTGGAACCCCTGGCCCCTGTGGGAGGGAATACAAAATGGTGTAGCTACTACAGAAAGCGGTATTGTGAATCCACAAAGAATTCAAAGTAGAATTATTATATGATCTAGCATTTCCACTTTTGGTTATATATGCAAAGAATTAAAAGTAGAGTCTTGAAGAGATATTTGCTATTTGCATACCCATGTTTATAAGAGCATTACTCACAATAGTCAAAATGTGGAGGCAACCTCATTGTCCATCAAAAAATTAATGGACAAATAAACCATATTATTTTATATATAATAAACCATTATGTATAAACCA
This sequence comes from Sapajus apella, assembly GCF_009761245.1. Classification (NCBI taxonomy): domain Eukaryota; kingdom Metazoa; phylum Chordata; class Mammalia; order Primates; family Cebidae; genus Sapajus; species Sapajus apella. Next base: position 7,825,599 of record NW_022437034.1, read on the forward strand.
TTATATATATTATATATGTATATAACATACATATTATGTTTTATATATATATATATAACAATTATATATGTTACATATATAACATATATATGTTTTATATATATATATATCACATATATAATGGTTTAATATTTAGCATTAAAAAGGAAGGAAATTCTGACACATGCTATAACATGGATGAACCACGAGAATATTATGTTAAATAAAGTCAGTCACTAAGACAAATACTGTAAAATTCCACTTATATGATGTACCTAGAGTAGCCAATTTCATAGAAATCATAGAATGATGGCTCTCAGAAACCATTTTCATTCTTCCCCATTTTCATCAGGGGAAGAAAAAATGGGGAGTCATTATTTAATGGGTATAGAGTTTCAGTTTTGCAAGAAGAAAATGTTCTGGAGATGTGTTGCACAACAATGTGAATATACGTAATACTACTGTACTATATGGTTAAGACAGTAAATTTTATGCTACGTGTATTTTACCACAATTTTAAACAATGGTACAAGGACTTGAAAAGGCATTTTACAGAAACATTATCATAATGGCAAATAAAAATCTGAAAAAAATTATCAAAACATGGTTATGCAGATTACTACTACAATAAGAAGTGATTTCATAGCCAGTAGGTTGCAAACTTTAAGTCTGACAGTACTATATAGTGACAACACTGTGGAATACTGGAAACTCATACATATGTCACTGTACAGGCCTCTCAGCAAATGCATTTTTCAGGGACTCTGTCCATATAAACAATTAGAGTCACCCTACATAGCTTCTCAGCACTATTCTGGCAGCCCTATAACATGAAATCCTGCAAAAGGGATATTGCATCAGCCAGCAAGAACAATGTGTTAGTCAGTCCAATCTTGGGAACAGGGACCCCACGCTGGGGCCCCAGGACAACTCTGTGAGAGTATGAGAGCTCCTCAGGACATTTGCTAAACCTGTGTGTGTGGTGAGGGGTAAGGGAATTAGGAAAGGATTAAAGGATCAGAGAGTACCCCAAAGAGGAGAAATAAGGCCTAAAATGCCCTGTCCAGACAGTACTGGTCCCAGCCCATCTTAGGCTTAGGTAGAAGTCCTCTTGCCTGGGTCTAACAATAATGCTGTTCTTATGTAATGCTGGCAGAGAATGTATCAATATAAACACCTCATGAAACAACTTGCCTTTATTAATCACTTTGTAAAACAATTTGCCTTTATCTTGTAAATTTAAATATACACATTACTGCTTATGACCCAGCATTTCTACTCCTAGATGTAAATGTTAGAGAATCTCTGACATATTTGTCTTAGAGTCATTTGTAAGACTATTTGCTCTAGCATTATTCACAATAGATAAAAATGGGAAATAGCTAAATGTCCATCAACAAATAGTACAGCTATAAATGTTAGGATATTACACCATGGAACAGTAACAGTTCCATGATCTATAGTTATGTACAACAACATGGATAAATCTTGGACATAATAATAATAATTGGAAAAAAGTTATTGGAAACTAGAGTATAATTCAATTACTATAAAATTACAAAAAGCAAAATAATGTAGTTAATACATATACACATACATACATGTAGTATGTGTGCATATATATATGCATATATGTGGCAGTTGAGAGAAGGAAACGTTTGCAAGTAGATGCAGGGATTACCGGTAATGTTCTCCCTTTTAAGTTAATTGGGGTTAGTGGATATTTTACTATCAAACTTCATAACTTATATGCCATATATTCTTTTTCTGTATCAAATAATACATATTTTATATAAGTTTTAAAAGCAAACAAATAACCTTTAAAATTTTTTCTTTAATGGAGAATTTCCCAAGCATGTTTGAAGACAGAACATTCTTTCTGTTGTACCTTTATTAACATGCAAAAATAATGCCCTTGGAATGCTTTAAGTGCCTAATTTGGGAGTAAGCTGAGTTTTATTGATGTGGTTTCCCAAGAGTATGGGCCAGGATGATATGTGGCTTTCTGTCTTTTCATTTCAAAAGCAGTGCCACCCAGGAGGGGACGATATTCAATCTCTCACCTCTCCTAAAATGGGAGAGAATAATATTTGAGATTCTGACAATTAATAATCCAAGTTTGATAGTCCTTAATAGTTAATTCCTTTGCTTTACCTTCCTGGAGAGTGTATATTGTTTTTTATTCAGAGAAATATTAGTTCCTTCTGAAACAATAAGCACTATTAGTGGCTGTCTGCCTAAATATAATCCACGATGTCCTCACTCACAGCCTATCTCTTCTCTCAGAGCCTAAACTGTGAGTGAGAAATTATGTGTAAATTGCCCACTATGCCTTCATGCTGAGCAGTGCTAGAGTTTGAAGACCCAGTGATGTCAACCTAGTGCTCAGTAAGGAGCTGTTTTGGCCCTTTGATCATAAATGAAACTTAAGAAACTAGTTACGCACAATCATGCTTTTCCCCCACATGCAGGAAGATGACCTCCAGGGAGTGTGGATCTCGGCTGAACAGACTTTGAAATCTGGTTCTTGGCTGTGTAACCAATGCTTACTCATTCTTAATTCAAGTCAACAAATATTTATTGAGATTTACTGAGTGTTGGTTACAATTCTTGGACTGTATGGCTGAAGACAAAAGAGGTAAATTTGAAAGTATCCCCTATCTTCAAGGAGGAGGTCACGTGAGAGACAGCGTTGACAAGGAAAAAGGCCCAGATTCCCATGTCAGCTCTGCTGTTGACTTGCTGGGTGGGCCGAGACAAATCACTTTATCTGTCTGGGGCTCTGTTTTCTCTTTCACAAATTAAAGTGCTGGGGATGAATCGTTTTCAAAGTTCCTTTCAAAGTAAAAAAATAAAAAAGTTATGTTTATATAAATCTGGATAAGCAGGTAAGACTCATCAGGGAATTTTATAATGATAAGCCATAAAGGCCATCTAGTGATTCAGTTCCTTAGGTTTGCAAACAAGGAAACCGAGGCCCAGAAAGATTATGAGTCTTACTCAAAGTCATACAGTTCCAATACAACATAGTGCTGGGAGTTGAGGGTGGAAGGAGGGAGGATGTGTAACTGGGTGTTTTAGATACATTAGGTTGGAATGTAGACTATGGGATATATCAAATGCCCTGTAGGCAATGGAAAATTGACATAACCCTTCTCCCTCAAGTATTTCTGCCATAGAAGCAGAAGGAAAATTGAACCCATAGGTGAGGTAGTTAATATGATGAATTATATCCAAAGAACTATGTTGCCAGAGGGAGTTAGCTTTTAATACACTGAAAAATCCTAAGGAGAATTAATACATGGATACGTAGATATCAAAGCATTTACTTTCTCATTAACCATAGGCCATGTTTCTGCCTCTCTTTTTGGCCTTAGTAACTCAATAGTACCTATACTCTAATATCTTCTCACTTTCACCCTGCTAATGTCCTCTCTTGATATTAACCTTAGTTAATAGAAGGTTTTATGTCTCATGAATCCTGTCTACAGTCATGTGTGAACAGTAGTTACTGGACATGGGGCAAAGTGGGTCAGATGAGCTCACTACACGTCACTGACAGAACAATCCTGAAAGAAGGATTTATGCAAGATTTACACACAGGGGACAGACATAGAAAAAGGTTGTCAAAGGTTGGACTTGAGGACATGTCTGTAAGTAAATTTCCAGGGATTTTAGACCAGCTCAGGAATCTTTCTGCAAGAATTGGGATTTGGATCAGTTAGCCATTGCTGTGTAACAAGTGATCTCAAATTCAGTGGCTTAAAACAACAGTCATTTATTATTATAGTGTGCATATCTGTGGATAAGCTTGGCATTCCTAATAAACATTGGTTTGGTTCATCTCCATTGGGTTTACTCTTGTGTCTAAGGGTTGTGTGGGGGCTCTGCTCTGAGTTGGGTTTAGTTGAGATACCTTGGTTGTAACAGCTCAGGATTCTCATCATCCTGTTGATATCAGCATCTTAGCTCAGGCACATCTTTCCTGTAGTGATGGCAAGAGCTAAAGAGACCAAGCAGAAACATATGACATCTCTCGAGGCCTAAGCTTGCAGCTGACATACTAAATCTCTTCCTCATTCAGTTAAAGTCACAGGGCCTAGCCCAAATTCAAGGAGTCGGAACACAGACTCTGCTTCTTTAGCAGCATAAATCCCAAAATCACGTGATGAAAGTGTGAATAGAAGGAAAGGTGAGGAATTTGAACCATTCATGTAATCTACTATAGAAGCTTAGAAAGACCAGTGGTTTTTAAACATTTAAAAATCAATAGACCATTTTGTGAGTTAAGTAAAAAAGAATGCAAACTCTTCTGACACAAATCCATGGTGTGAAAAACACTGTATATATCTCTGGGGTTTACTAATGCTTTAAGGTTTATCCATAGACCTCAAATTTTAAAATCTTGGCTGAGAGGGTCAAGTTGGTTGACTAAGGAGTGACATTATATTTCCATATATATAGAGAGAAACCCTGCCAGAGAACCCAGGAGGTCAGTTTTGGTATAAGATGTGCTAATCTATTGAGAACAGAAATTTTTCTATGATGGAGTTAAAAGTATTGAGACTCAACAGTGTAAGATCCAGTGCCAAAGTGTTTACAGAAAGAAGAGCTCTGCGTGGGTGGGTATTCTAGAAGGAACCACTTAAATCCTTTCTTGGCAGTATTTTCATTAAATACAATACTTTATAAATTCTAACTTTATTGCTTCATTAGCATAGTGACAAGAAGTTATATTTCAGTTTTCCAAATAAGATGATTTGTCTCTCTTTAATGGCCTACTGCTTCTGAAGAGGACTTAAGCAGTGAGAGGCAGCTGAGCCTGCAGAACAGGTGGCAGAAGCTAGTCCTTAAGCAAATGGACTACCCTAGGCAGAGGGTCACACACTCCCTCTTCTCCCTAAGTCCTACACCTCCACCTCACGCCAGCCAAGGAAACCTTGGGTGAGTCCAGAGATCTGCCAGTGAGGGGCTACTGTTTACTTGACAAAGAAAACTTGAGCAAGTTCAGTGAACCTGAAAGGATACCTGATAGATGAATAGCTCTCCATAAACACATTAGTTTGTCTACTTTCAGTGGATTGACTGCAAATAGTATTCATTCACTTTATCTACCTTCTTTCGGTTAAATTAAAACAGATGGATTGTTTATGAAGATATCAGATTAAAAGGCAGAGAACTTCAATAATCTGATTTAGGAAAACAAAGTAGGGGTAGTTCAGTGACAATATTCAGTCATTTACCCTCTGATATGGGAATTGCCCTATCTACAGAACCATAGCTCAAGGTAGAAGCATTTGCTTCTTCCAGCGCTCACTGTTTGCAATTCTTTCGTGTCCATCTTCTTCCCTAGATCATCTGAACCACAGAGGGTTGAAACTGAAGCAGCTTTGATTTCCTGTAGTATTTCTAGCACCTAGCATATTGTGCAGCTCACAGTGGGTACTCAATAAGTTTGTCAGATGAACAAAAAAAATTCTTCAAAAGCATTTGGGACAGTCCCTTCCCTGTACTAAGAATCTTACTGCATATAATCCATTTAAAACACTAATGAACTGGTATTTATATCTAAGATCACTCTTCCTGGCTTTTGCTGTATTTTCAGGATTCCTTGGGGAGGAATAGAAACTTAAAAATGGTGATATTATAATAGCATAATTCCAAGTCAAAAATTTTATAATGAAATTGAATCTAACCAAGGATTTAAAATGTGAAATTTGAAAGCTTTTCTCCCACGGAAGCTTTATATGGTGAAAATATTTTTAAGTAACTTTATTCTTTTGACTCAGCGTTTAACCAGGAAATTCTAACATGTTCTACTTTACATAAAAAGTTGAGCTTATTATTAACAATAGGAATATTAATTTCTAGTCACTGTGAACTATAATACTGTCTAGCCTTTGGGATGTACAATTAATTATCGTTACTTTTTTGTTTTTATTTTAATTAAGCACTTATGCAGCACTTTACATATCTGATGTATTTTATAACCATTAACCACAGAATTAATGCACAAACATAAATTATACATGTTCAGAAAAGAAAATCATCTTTAAATTATGAATAAAGAAGCTGTTAAGTTTGTGGAGTTTTTCTCTTCGGAGAGAAAATTTTGTCCCTATACAATAGGAGGCTCAAAAAATATTTCCCTATTGAAAATGGTAGATCTGGTAAATGTTAACTAATAGTTTTATAAGAAGAACTTGTGACAGATATTTTAAAATGGATATACATTTCTTAAAATTATACTTTAAGTTCTGGGGTACATGTGCAGATATTGCAGGATTGTTGCATAAGTACACACATGCCATGGTGGTCTACTGTCTCCATTCCCCCATCACCTACATCAGGCATTTGTCTCAATGTTATCCCTCCCCAGCCTCCCCACCCCCTGCTGTCCCTCCCCTAACCCCTGACCGCCTAACAGACCCCAATATGTGAGGTTCCCATCCCTGTGCCTATGTGTTCTTATTGTTCAACACCCTCCTATGAGTGAGAACATGTGGTGTTTGATTTTCTGTTCTGGTCTCAGTTTGCTGAGAATGATGGTTTCCAGATTCATCCATGTCCCTACAAAGGACACAAACTCAACCTGTTTTATGGCTGCATAACATTCCATTGTGTATATGTGCCACATTTTCTTTGTCTAATCTATCATTGATGGGCATTTGGGTTGGTTCCAGGTATTTGCTATTGTAAACAGTGACACAATGGACATACGTGTGCATGTGTCTTTATAATAATTTATAATCATTTGGGTATATGGGATTGCTGGGTCAAATGGAATTTCTATTTCTAGGTCTTTGAGGAATTACCACTCTGTCTTCCACAATGGCTGAACTAATTTACTCTCCCACCAAGAGTGTAAAAGTGTTCCTATTTCTCCACATCCCCTCTATCATCTGTTGTCTCCAGATTTTTTTAATGATTGCCATTCTAACTGGCCTGAGATTGAATCTCAATGTGGTTTTGATTTGCATTTCTCTAATGACCAGTGAGGATGAGCATTTTTTCATATGTTTTTTGACCTCATAAATGGCTTCTTTTGAAAAGTTCTGTTCATACCTTTTGCCCACTTTTGAATGGGTTGGTTTTTCTTGTTCATCTACTTTAGTTCTTTGTAGATTCTGGATGTTAGATCTTTGTCAGATGAGTAGCTTGCAAAAATTTTTTCCCGTTCTGTTGGTTGCTGGTTCACTCTAATGATTGTTTCTTTTGCTGTGCAGAAACTCTTAATTTAATTAGATCCCATTTGTCTATTTTGGCTTTTGTTGCCAATGCTTTTGGTATTTTAGTCACAAAGTCCTTGCCTATTCCTATGTCCTGAATGGTTTTGCCTAGGTTTTCTTCTAGAGTTTTTATGGTGTTAGGTCTTATGTTTAAATCTTTAACCCATCTGGAGTTAATTTTAGTGTAAGGTGTCAGGAAGGGGTCCAGTTTCAGCTTTTTGCACATGGCTAGCCAGTTTTCCCAACACCATTTATTAAACACCATTTATTAAAATCCTTTTCCTATTTCTTGTTTTTGTCAGGTTTGTGAAAGATCAGATGGTTGTAGATGTGTGGCGTTGCCTCCAAGGCCTCTGTTCTGTTCCATTGGTCTATATCTCTGTTTTGGTACTAGTACCATGCTGTTTTGATTACTGTAGCCTTGTAGTAAGTTTCAAGTCAGGTAGTGTGACACCTCCGGCTTTGTTCTTTTTGTTTAGGATTGTCTTGGCTATGCAGGCTCTCTTTTGGTTCCATATGAAGTTTAAAATGGTTTTTTCCAGTTCTGTGAAAAAGGTCAATGGTAGCTTGATGGGGATAGCATTGAATCTATAAATTACTTTGGGCAGTATGGCCATTTTCACAATATTGATTCTTCTTAACAATGAGCATGGAAGGTTTTTCCATCTGTTTGTGTCTTTTCTTATTTCCTTGAGCAGTGGTTTGTAGTTCTCCTTGAAGAGGTCCTTCACATCCTTTGTTAGTTGTATTCCTAGGTATTTTATTCTCTTTGTAGCTATTGTGAATGGGATTTTGCTCATGATTTGGCTCTCTGTTATTGGTGTATAGGAATGCTTGTGATTTCTGCATATTGATTTTGTATCCTGAGACTTTGCTGAAGTTGCTTATCATCTTAAGGAGATTTTGAGCTCAGACAATGGAGTCTTCTAAATATACAATCATGCCATCTGCAAACAGAGACAATTTGACTTCTTCTTTTCCTAATTGAAAACCCTTATTTCTTTTTCTTGCCTGATTACTCTGACTAAAATATCTGCTATTTTAAGGGACACAGGTTTTCAAAGTCTAAATGATTCGTAAATGGCTCCGCTCCCCTTGTGAAACAGAGGAACAACTGGATATGGGATGCAGAGTTGGGCTTTATAAGGGTTTTGAGTGTGAAACCCAGAGAGGCAGAGCTCAGGGTTACTGAGCTCTGAGCCCAGTCTGCCTGCTCTGTGGACTCCAGAAGGAAAAGCAAATTCTCCAAAGCAACTGTGCTATTAAAGTGGCTTTGTTGTCTGGGGCAAATACCCAGAGTTCATCATCTTGTGCCAAGAAGATTTTGGACAGGGACACACATAAGGAGTGGGTTTAGGAGCAGAGGTTTAATGGGCAAAAGACAGAGAAAGGAGAACTGCTCTCTCTCTCTCGTGAGATAGAGGGACATCTGAAAGGGAAAAGCTGGCTTGTGGGGGAGCCCAGCAGATTGTATAGGCAGGCTTGAGGAGGCAGTGTCTGATTTACTAGGGCCCACAGATTGGCTCCACCAGGTGTCACCTTTACATAGTAGGAATGCTGGTAACCCCACCCTCATCTTATTATGTAAATGGGCTTTACACTTGGCCAGTGACATCTTATCTTCTCCTTACTGTAATGGTGGCTGTCAAAGAGAAGGGAAGATGGAGCCGCCATTTTGATTATGCCTAGTCCCAGGTAGCCTTTTCCTATCGGCACAGCGGCCGGCATTCACCCATGTAAGCTTCCAGCTTATTTGTCTATGTCTGCAGATTGGTTTTACAGTCTGCTCTTTATCAGAAAAGAAAATGATTTGGGGGCTGCTTTTCATTAAAAGGAAAAGCACTTCCTTACCCTCAGTATCTGCCTAAATAATTTCTTTTTAACTCCTCTATCCCTGTGGGGGTACTGGCCTTGGCTGTCTGACAACAGCTCTTGGAGCTACCTTCCTAAGCTAATAGAAACCATTGTGAGAGGTAAAATGTGGCCTCTGGAATCCAGGCCTGCCTGGGTTCAGTTATCTGAATGATGAAACAAGCTTCTTAAACTCTCAGAACCTCAGTTTCCTCATCTGTAAATTGGGAGCAATAGTGGTACATGCTTCGTAGGGTTGATGTGAAGATGAAATGAATTAATTCATGTGAAGCACTTTAAACAGTAGCCGATATATAGCAAATCGTCAGTCACTGATAGTCTTAACTATTACTGTTTCTCATAAAACTAGGACATCATTTGGAGAGGATTGCATCAGAGGTTTCTGCCACTGGGGGCTTCCTTGAGGAGGAAGATGGTCCTGCTCTAGCACAGATCAGAGGCCAGTACCAAGTTAGCCTGCTGCAAACATGAAGTGTTTGCAGAAGAGGAGACTCAATACAAGTAAAGCAATGGAAATGTCCTCAAAGAAAAGCTTTGAAGGAACTGGGGACATTGTGATCAGAGAAGAACAAACTTCACAGGTTCATCTGGGCTGCCTCCAGAGATCTGAAGAAAATGGAGTTGTCACATGACCCCAGGAAGCCAAGAAGACCTATGCATATGGAATCATGCAGCCTGGTACTTGGGGCAGTGCACCCAACATACTTTTGTTGAAGGAGGAATTAATATATGAGTAAATAAATATGGATGAAAAAGAAATTCCCCCCAGTCGGCACCAATGAAAAGTGTGAACTTTGTCATGGACATGTGTCATATCATTTTTGGTCATGGGCAAAATATAGTATAGGAGAGAGAGAACAGTGAGTAAGATTTGAAAACTTTGGGGTCAGGCAAAGCTGGGTTAAAATTCGGCCACTTCCACTTAAAAGCTACTTGACCTTGGGAATTGCACCTAACCCTTCTCTTGTAGAGCTTTCTACACTCAAATGTTTACATTATCTGTGCCAATCTCTTTCTTTTCCTTCCTTCCTTCCTTTCCCAGCCTTCCTGCCATCCTCCTCTTCTTCCTCTTTCTCCTTTTTCTTTTCTTTCTTTCCTTTCTTTTCTTTCTTTCTCTCTTTCTCTTTCTTTTTTCTTTCTTGTTTGTTTTTTGACAGCCTCTCTCTGTTGCCAGGCTGGAGTGCCGTGGCACAATCTTAGCTCACTGCAACCTCTGCCTCCTGGGTTCCAGCAATTCTCCTGCCTTAGCCTCCTGAGTAGCTGGGACTACAGGCACTCACCACCATGCCCAGCTAATTTTTGTATATTTAGTAGAGATGAGATTTCACCATGTTGGCCACGATGGTCTCGGTCTCTTGACCTCGTAATCCACCTGCCTTGGCCTCCCAAAGTGCTGGGATCACAGGTGTGAGCCATTGCAACCAGACAATCTGTGCCAATCTCATAGGGTGGCTGTGAAGATTACACGAGATAATGTATGCACCATATGAGTCAATACATGATCATTGTGACAGCAGTGCCATCATTAGGTGGAGAAAATGCAGGTCAAAGAAAATATAGATGCAGCATGGGAATCACACAAGATACGGCACTGAGGAGCTTTCCTATTTCCTTTCAAATTATAGCTTCTGTGCTTCTATTCACTGTTAATTCTATATTCTTTCTAAGAAACTTTTGAGAGTAGTGTGTATCTGTGTATTAAAGGAAGAGGGAATATCTTTCTGTTAATAAGGAATGCAGCCCTGGTCAGAAAAAAGAATGACAATCATACGTGTGCCTAAGGAGGGATTACGTCTGAGACCTTGGTTTTATTGGCACTGTACTCTAACCACCAAGCTAACCAGCCACAGACCCAACCAGTAGACACCAGAAGTTAAAAAGAAGTGAGCAAAGAGCAGGTTCATAGCATCCATGAGCTTACCTGGCAAGCTCTGGGGCACTCTAAACATGGTTTAGAGTGGTTTCCCTGTTTCTATCCCAGGTTCAATTTTCTAAAAGAAACCCCTGGCTGGGCACAGTGGCTCATGCCTGTAGTCTCAGCAATTTGGGAGGCCGAGATTGGTGGATCACTCGAGGTCAGGAGTTTGAGACCAGCCTGGGCAACATGGTGAAACCCCATCTCTACTAAAAATACAGAAACAAACAAACAAAAGATTAGCTGAGTGGTGGTGCATGCCTGTAATCTTAGCTACTCGGAAGGCTGAGGCATAAAAATTTCTTGAGCTTGGGAGGCAGAGGGTGCAGGGAGCCAAAACTGTACAATTGCACTTTAGCCTGGGTGATAGAGTGAGACTCTGTTTCAATAAAAAAAAAAAAAAAAAAAAAAAAAGAAAGAAAGAAAGAGGCCAACATGGTGAAACCCCGTCTCTACTAAAAATACAAAAATTAGCTGGGCATGGTGGCACGTGCCTGTAGTCCCAGCTACTCGGGAGGCTGAGACAGGAGAATTGCTTGAAACCAGGAGGGGGAGGTTGCAGTGAGCCAAGATGGCGCCACGGCGCTCGGGCCTGGTGACAGAGCAAGAGTCTGTCTCAATTAAAAAAAATAATAATAAGAAAGAAAGAAACTCTATTTTCTTATTGCTTTGCTGCCTCAGTTCTCCATGGTGCTAGGCTTCAAGCTGAAGCTTCTGATACTGCTCCGAATATTCCTAACAAAAGAAATTCAACCTGTTCTAAGTTGTCCTAGCATGCAGATCCAGCATGGCAGGGTATCAAGAGGCAGTGGAAGAAGAAACTTTCTCTTAGCCACGTCTGGGCTGTCATGTTGCATAATTCTGGAGAGTGCCATTGCCATTGTCATTATTGCTGCAGCAGCCCTGGCCAGCAAGAATGCCTCCAAAGTAAATTACATACCTTGTCATCAGAGATGGCCCACTGGAGACTGGGCAACCTCCAAGGTAATGTGGCCTTGTTCATCATCATGATCAGTTATGATGATTACATAGATTGTTGGCTCTCCTCAAGCCAGAACTTTTATGGATGCTAAAACATTTTAAGACATAGCTTTTTCCTTCCTTCTGGGAACTTACATTCTCTCTAGGGAGAGGACTCAGTTAAGATGCAGTTATACAGGGAGCACATCAAGTATTATCTCAGGAAGTAAAGTGCTACTTTCTTAATCTACCCAAGACAGAAAAAAGAGTATACCTATGATATTCAGCATGTTTGGAGAGAAATGCTCATTAACTAAATCTTATCAGCAAAGAACATCTTTTAACACATAGTTGATAAGTCTTGAGCAAGTGCAGTCTGGTACACATAACTTATTTGCAGAAGCTAAGGTGGTGAGTAAAACATGAGAGGTGAGTCAAGATGGATTTATTCACTTTTGCATGTTTTAACCTAGTGAGGCAGATTTGGGAGCAGACCCCCAATATTCAAGTGGGGAATTACTTGTAACACAGTGAAGTTATTTTGGGGGATAATTTGAGGATCTCAGTAAACTACAGGCTCTTCTCCCCAGAAAAAAAGTTACATGTGCATATGTTTGTGTATAAGTAATTATCTCACATGTACCTGTACATGCACATACAAGCGTTATTACACACAAAATCCTATTCATAGTCCCTGGGGTTCCAGGGATTTCACAGACAGAATCCTTGTGTTTTGTGTCCTTCATTACTTGGAAATTAGTCTCCTGCTGATTTTTGGGTAAAGATTTTGCATCTGCAACTTGTTTGGAAGCTTTCCAAGAGTAGAAACCTCATTTTTCTTTCTAGCACATTGGTACTTGGTACAGTGCCGAATACAGGGGTGTTTAATAACTTTAAGCCAAATGAGTAAATATCGTAAGGCTGAGTCCCAAGTCACACTCAGAATAGCATTAATAAAAAATATGTTTTGATATGCTTTTCTCTTCTCATAGAAGGCACTCACTGGATGAGCAAGACCTTTCAGCAACTCTGCTTAAGGGAGGACAGAAATTTCCTCACTCTAAAAAAATCGAAAACCTGACTCAAAAAGGCATTTTCAAACCAGGGAGAAATAGTTCCAAACATTCAAACAAATGTCATGAAACATCAAGATAGAATGACTTTAAAGGACACAAGTGCCAAGAATGTTAAGCAGTTTGAGAAAGCCACCTCGGGAAGACCTTTGGGGGTCTCTTCCACTGAGGTGCCTGCAGTGCCCTGGTCACAGGGGCTGGACTTGGGCAATGTGTCTGCCTCCTTGTTCTTGGCCAACTATCCCCTCAGCCAAAACTAATTGGGACACAAGGAATGTGTTCTAAGGGAGGTGAATGTTATAACTGGCCCCTTTATGAGACTTCCTGGAAGCTGGTGGTGCTCCAGTCCTAGGGCTGGGATACACAGGCTGGACAAGCCTTTGACATGAACCTGTAGGCCCTTCCAGGCTGTGGCTCAGCCCAGCGAAGTGGAAAATGCTTTTGAGACCATTAGGCACAGCTCCGAGAAGACAGGGTGGGAGTGTCACAGGGGCCAGATCCTTCTGATGAAGAACAGGCTTAGGGTCACCGATCTGGCATGAAATAAGAGAAAAGATGCCTACTGACTAGTTTAACCAAACAAAAACGGGCCTCTTGTGGTGGAGAGAAATGAGGAGAATTCAGCTTTCCAGCTGCCCAGATCTGCCCTTTTGGGTCTGGGCTGGGGAGGATTTAGCCACCCGGGGCAGAGATGCTGACTTACACATCTGCATTTCTGCCAACGCTGGGCTTTCAGTCAACCCCTTGTAAGGCATAATTGTGATGATTTGACCTCTCAGAGCCTGGAAGACCAGGATTGTGTGGCTCATATTAAGTGTGAAGCCTTGGGCAAATAATCTACTTTAGCAATATGGTTTATTCCCCATCTATGAATTCAATCATCATTCATTGAACATTGACTTTGAACAAAAGTGAATAAAATTTAGGCATGTACAGTCTGGAGAGATTATATGATTATGGGTCCAAGCAGCTGCAACTGGAGAACACGGTGATGCTTCCATAAATGACAATGGAGGACACAGAGGAAGGGATGTGCATTTTCATTATAAAAATCAGAAAGGCTTCATAGAGGAAGAGGTATTTGAACTAAAATTCAAATAGAAAAGTTTACAAGAAAACTGATAGCACATGCTCTACTCAACTTTCAGCAGCTCCAAGAATGAATATACATGTGATTAAGCAGTTACAGTCCTAAGATCTACTTGGAGGTAAAAAAAAAAAAATTGCATTTAAGACCTCTGCCTTTAATATTGATTTAGTGTAACGGCAACATACTGATCAAATTGCTTGTCTGATGCATCCTAATCGTCTTGTGTTAGCCATTCATAAGGAGCCAACCAAGGTCTGCAAACACTGTATTGTCCCTTTGAAGGGCAGATATGAAGAGACAGTTAAGGGGGTGACACTGTTTTGCCGACAGAAGTCTCCCACAGCCTTGCATCAAGTTAATGTCGTCATCTTCAAGGCATAGTATTTTGCAGTGGCTGATCTGAGTTTGAATTCTGGTTCTGCCAGTGCTACCTGTATGAGCTGGGACAGGCTATTTAGATTCTCTGTATCAGTATTTGTTTAAGTAGGAGATGATAGCAGTGTTACTCACGACACAGGAGGTTGTGAGAAGTAAAAGCAGTGGTGCTTGTAAAACCTCAGGCACCATGAGGCCCTTAGTACAGGTTAGCACCGCTCCTAATGCGTTATAGAATTATGACTACCGATAGACCTAATTCAAGACGTTCTTTGCATCCCCCAAACTATGATGATATTTTCTTACTTCCTACTTTGACTTCCATTTGTATAAACTATAAACCAAACTTAATGAGCTTGCATAAGTTTCATGTAAATCTTAGCTTTATACCTAATTGAGTTACAAATGACCACGTGGAGGCTGCAGTGCCTGAGACCCTTAGCCTACTCCTCATTCTCTCCCCTGCCAATTTCCCACTGGGGTCTCTCCCAAGTATTCCTTCCTGAAAAAGCTCTCATTTAGTCAATATAATACATTTTTACCACCCCTAGTCACCAGAATTTGGAAGTAAAGAGAGCCAGCTGTGGCCAAGGTTTTGATATTTATAGGACTAGATCAAGCTGTGGGACAGACAAGAATTTGTATGGTATTGGGAGAGGCTACTCCCTGAAAGTTGATCCCATTTTCAGAGTGACTGCATTTCCTGACATCATCCTATTAATAAACTGGCTACTGCAGACACTGCTTCCAGGAACGGGAAACTGCTGGAGATGCCCTGATAAGGGGCATCCTTGATCCCTGAGCATCTTTTTATCAAGTATGAAGAATCCCTTGTGCTACTTGATAAAAAGCAGATTCATGAGCCTCGGTGCAGATGGAATGGACAGAGTGGGGGATTGGCATGCATGATTCTTCTCCAGG
Organism: Sapajus apella; assembly: GCF_009761245.1. Classification (NCBI taxonomy): domain Eukaryota; kingdom Metazoa; phylum Chordata; class Mammalia; order Primates; family Cebidae; genus Sapajus; species Sapajus apella. The sequence continues at coordinate 7,841,013 of NW_022437034.1, forward strand.
TGATTCTGGTTCCCAATTATTTTGGAATATACTCTTTAGATGGGTAAATAGGAATCATCCACCAGCATCAGGTAGTGGCCATCAATAGGGTGGTAACTGTGGAGCAAAGCTGTGGCTAGGAGAGCAGAGATTAGGCTGGAGAGCAGCTGAGGCCATGGGTAAGGAGAAGCCAGACTTATCGAAAAGATGAGGAGTCTGGAGTGGGTTATGTTTGATGTCTAGGTGATGGCAGACACCTAAGGTCAAAATGAGACAAGAGGTCGCAGTCATGCTGAGTAGACATAGTAAGGAAACCAAGAGCCAGAGCAAGCAATGGTAAGAAGATAGGTGGCCAGATAAGAGCAAGGTACACACATGGTCATTTCCAGAGATGTCACGGCCCTAGGGGCATTCTCAAAGCAGCTTATTCCAGTTCTGGAGGAGAGGAAAGCAAGCTAGCAGGTACCTAGCCAGTAAGGAATAAGTCCAGCCTTGGTACTTGTTTACAAAATTCTCTAAGCCATCCTGAATCCCATGGTCTAGCTCCTGACTGTCACTGCTGTCTGACCGTGGGACATTAAACAACCCCTACCTGTCACAATGGTGTGAGAAGCAGAGCCATACACCAGATTGTCCAGAACATTTTGGATATTAATCCTGACAGAAAAATCTTTAGCCTTGTATGGATTAGTCAATGTAAATTCATTAACTACTTGTCATGACTGTAATATAATCCGCCTTGACTGTAAAGACTCGACAGCACAGTGTTAACCAAATCGACACAGAAAACAACGCATTTCTGTTTAGACTCAATGACTGCTTTTCTTGCCAGATCAGAGGCTGCAGCTTCAAGGGGAAAAAACAAAGTGCTCTTTTGAGCATCCTTGGGAGGGGCCCTCCTGTCTTCAGAAGGGCATCCCAAGTCTCCAGCAGTGACAATTTGAAGATAGCTTCCCTTTCCTGCAAATCACACACACTCCACATAATGGAAGCCCGTCAATCTCTAGTCTCCATCCACGAGAAGGTCACAGATAATAAAGCAGAATGTATTCTGCAGGATTGAACATTTCCTCCCAGGATGAGTAATTACCAGGTTTTAATCATGCTCATTAGCCACCCATTAGAGTGCTGTCCAGCTTTTCAGCGCCAGAGACAAGACTGGAGAATGATTGTGGTCGGGGGCTGCACCCGACCTGGTGAAATACTCAACCATCTGTTCCAAGTTGTAACCCATTCTGTGAAGCACCTTGGTTTATGGCCACAGCAGCCTTAGATCTCCAGCATTGAATCTACTTATGTGTCTATGTTGAGCCAGGCCTGAGCCCACCAGAACTTGGAACAGTAAGAATTTAGCATTCACTTAAATCAGAGGTAAGCCAGCACCAACTTAGCAATCATGAGATCTCCACTTTAGCAGAAACATGCATTTTTTTCTCCATAGCTTGGTGCACTTAGAAGCCAGTAAAACCTGGCTTTGAAACAGATAAGTACAATGCAAATTACTATGAACTTGTTTCTTTTCTGTTCTCAAAGCAATTGCCATTGGCTAAAACAACATGGTTCTTGGGAATGCAGAAAGAGCGAATGTTTAAGATTTCAACATCATACCATTTGCCTGCCATTCTCTATCTATTCAGAATTGTACTTTCTTTGTCTCTGATTGGGCTGTCCTGTGTTGTTTTCATACAAATCTAAGTCTTCTTTGAGAATAACTGACAGAGAACTTCATATACAGTAGGTGTTTTATAATGTTTTGTTGAATAATGGAATGCCACACATGTATTTTCTTAGCTAAAAATAATAAACACAAGGTGATTTCATGTATTGCCAACATGCAAGTTTTTCTTATTGTGCCTAGGTCTAGTGCCCCTAAATACCCTGCCTGTAGTGACCTATTCCTTACCTTAGACTTTTTATTTATAGTCTGCTCATTCGGAGTTTAGCCTGTGCTGCAGAAGAGCCCAAACAACAACAATAATACTATTAATAATAACACTTTCACTTTTCTTCCTTGTTGCAGTAGCCATTAAATCTCTCTTCTCACTTTTGTCTCTTATGTAGACCCAAATTCTGGTTCATTCTAATTTCAATGATGAGTTTTCCTACAGTTCCTTTTGGCTCTTCCCTTAAGGAATCTTCTGTGGTGCTCAACAGAGTAAGAGGGGGCAGCTGCATAAGCCCTTGACCTCTAACTTGATACCTTCCTTTCAAATGCACAAAGTCCAGAGAGGTGGTGAAACAGAGCATCCCAAACATCACGGTAATGGCATCAGCGGTGGTCCTGAGGAAAGCATGTATATTCCCATAGGTGAACAAGTGGAGGGTGCTAATTGCAAGTAAAGGAAGGGTCAGTCAATGAAAGAGGTAAGTAGACACCCTGAGTGGCGAGTAGCCACAGAAATCTGTATCCTACATACAAGGCTGGGTGAATCCCAGAAAAACTAGGACAGAGCTGCTGCTGTGGACTAAATTGTGTCCAGCAACATTCATAGTTGAAGAATAACCTCCAGTTCGACTGTATTTGGAGATGGTGTGTTTAAGTAATCAGGGCTACATGAAGTGATAAGTGTGGGGCCCTAATCTGATACAATTGATGGCCCTCTGAAAAGAAAGAGATCTCTGTCTGCAAGCACACATTGAGGAAAGACCATGTGAGGACACAGCAAGATGGTGTCAGAAAGACAGTCTTCACTAGACACCAGCCATGCTGGCACATTGATTGTGGACTTCCAACCTCCAGAATTGTGAGAAAATAAATTTCTGTTGTTTAAGCTAACTGGATGTATTTTGTTATGGCAGCCTGAGCCAACAAATACAGCTTAGCCAAAGTTCTAAAAGAGCATGATACTAAAGCAAGATCTAGTCACTGGAACTAAGCATGTAGCCTCAGGAGAGAGGTAATTGGAAACAAAGGCCATACTCAGAGCCAGCATGTTCTCTGGGTACCAAATCTGGGCTACTTAATGACCTCCTGATCTCGGACAAGAGTGGGCTAAAGCCCAAGGTGGTAAGCAAATGGCCCCAACAGTGGAAAGAACCTAGCTGTGACATCAAGCAGCAGGCAGGGCGGGGCAGGGCAGGATGGCCCTGGCTGCTCATAACCCATTAACTGACTTACAACAAACTCAGCTGAGAAGGACCAAGAGATTTGCCAATTGTGCTCTGTGAATGTGGGCTGCTTGGCCTCGGCCCGACAATTCCCCCAGAGAATCATATTAGTGTTGAGATTCAAAATTGGATTACAAACAGCACTGGATTATGAGAGAGGAGCAATAATGCATTATAAATCAGCATTTAACTTCTATCTGTCAAGGAAGTGCCAATTATAAAGGACATTAAATGTGATTTACTCAAAAAAGAATGTTGTGGGTCCCATTTGATTTAAACACTTCTCACCAAGGCATTTGCTGCTGGTAGAACGATGATAGGAGCTTCTAGTAGAGCCACCCTGCTCTACCCTTATATCAGTAGGATTAGTCTGCCCATTTCTACCCATTCTAACCTCCAAATCCACCCCACTTCTGATTGGTAGATACTGTCAAGGAAGCCAAAGGAGATGGCTTTTTTAATATGAGGCTAGGAAGGTCCCATAAACTCATACCTCCCCTAAGTTACCACCAAAGCACAAAGGTGGGCTGGGCCCTTTGTGTTTTTCACAGGCCCCTCAGGCCTGCTGGCTGGGGACTCCTTTATGCTTCCATATCTGATCTTAACATTCATTACAGGGTCGAGAGACCACAGGAAATGAGCCAATAAAGAGCTTCCACTCTGCACCAGCTAGTATGTTAGATATTTATACCATGCAGCCACATTTAATTTTTCCATAAATTTCATGGTGTGTTATTAGGCTCATCTTACAGATGAGGAAACTGAGACTCAAATATGTTGTATAAGTTGCCTTATGTCACACAGTTGATAAATGGTTACCCTGAGATTTGAACCTAGCATTCTGGGATTGCAAAACTAACAATATTTCCCTTTGGACAAGCTGTAGTCCAGAAACAATATGACAGGATATAAATATTAAAGGAGAGGCCATACCAATAACCCCCTAATATGGCCATGTTTGCTGTGAGTTCAGTGGGGTTACTTATTGGCACATAAATGTCCTCATTCCTACTTTTGGCCAAGATTTGGCCAAGATTTGCCCCACCCAAATTAACCCTATTTTTGTCAGGAACAAAGTTCTTCCATATCTGCTTTTTCCCAATGCCTAGGAACTGGTAGACTGCTATGAGTGGCACAAAGTTTTGCTTTGCTTCAAAGATGGTGCTGTAATTTCCTGGGTAATTCTGGGTGCTCCATTAAGAGGAAAGACAGACAAGTAATTTCTCAAATAAGAGAAGCAATAGTCAAACCCCTCATCCCTACTTTTTCTCTCCCCTGATCCAGCTTCCCGACAGCACTAGAGAAAGAAGCCACAGGGGAAGGTTGTTCAAACCACTGGAGCATGGTAGATGTGATGGTTAATTTTAGGTGTCACCTTGACAGGATTAAGCAATACCTAGAGAACTGGTGCTATATCAGCATTATTCCTGATGTGTCTGTGAGGGTTTTTCCCAAGGAAGTGGGCGTGTGAGCCAGTGGACTGAGTGTTGTGGACAGGTGCCATCCAATTGACTGAGGCTTGGTTAGAAGAAACAAGCTCCCTGGCCTTTGGACTCTAGGACTTAACATCAGTGGCCCCCTGAGTCCTCAGGCCTTCAGTTTCGGACTGAGAGTTACACCATTGGGTTCCTGGGTTCTGAGGTCTTTGGACTTGGACTGGATCACATTTTTGGTATCCTAGAGTCTCCAGCTTACAGACAACACTACTATGGGACGTCTCTGCCTCCACAATCACACAAGCCAGTTCCCTTAATAAATCTCCTCTCATCTATCTATCTATCTATCCATCCATCCAACTATCTACCTGTCTGTCTGTCTGTCTAATTAATCTCTCAGGTTGGTGCAAAATAATTGCAGTTTTTCCATTACTTTAATGCAAAAGTAATTGTGGTTTTGCCAATAAAGTGATGGTGGAGACAGCTACTTTTGCACCAACCTAATAACTACTTGTCTGTCTATCTCCTATTTGCTGTGTCTCTCTGGAAAGCCCTGATACAGTGTACAAGAGAGAGGGTGTTCTGGCAATTCCAGATGGCGCCTCTATGGTTTGGGGAGCTCTTGAGTCAGACCACAATGGGTTGGAACTTGTCTCTTCATTCACCAACTAGGTGACTTTGGTACGTTCCTCCATAGTTTTAGGTCTCAGTTTTCCTATCTATAAAATGGGGGATAGTAACAACAGTGTTGTTATGAGGATTAATGAAGTGATCAATGTAATGCATTAAGTCTAAAAACAGAACATAATTAGCCCTCAATTATTCTTAGCTCTCATTAGGATTATTATCACTGTGATTCCTGTATTAAAATCATTTATTTTTCCTTTGTTTAATGGGAGGTAGAGAAGTGGTGTATTGGAAAGGGATGAGCTCTTTTGGTATCGACAGGACTGGCGGCAGAGTCTTAGATTATTTTGGAAGCTATTGAGAGACATGGGGAAAAGCTATGGGGGATCATCCAATTTAGATATTGAATTCCTTAAGTAATATACGTATGCTTTTACTGATGCTTCATTCACTTTAGTGATGGAATTTCAGTGTTATTGAATGCTGAGCCCTTCCTTTTGCTCATAAGGAAACCAAGGCACAAAAAGAAGAGCCTTCTTGCAATTGCACAGAAAGTGAGAGATGGGATTAACACTGGAACTTGGCTCTTCTGGTTCCTGCTCTGAACCCCTTCCCCAACTTTTTTGTCAGGTTTGCAGGCCTCAAGGGCAGTCCTTGGGAGGCACCTTCTCTGAAGGGCCCAAAACAGCTCTGGGCCCTCAAAGACACTAGGTAAGGACCTGTCGATGAATTGGATGTTTGACTGGGGCCTCTACATTTATGCTTTCCCTTTTATCCCTCCTTCCTGTCCTAGCCCAGGCAGCTCAAGAGGCCTGCTCATCTCAGCTATGCAGCTTCCAATTCTGCAAAGTCCTTGCTGCCATTGCAGACCTGGTCTTTCCTTGGGTGACTGCTTTCTCAAGCTTGTCATTCCCACGTCACTAATTTCTGGGGTGTGGAAGCATCAGGTGGTGGCATCAAGCCCACCTGTATTCAGACTCCATGCTCTACGTCTGGGACCTCAGGCAAGTTATTAAACTGCTCCCAGTCTTGGTTTCCTCATCTGTAAAATGGGGATAATTTTAACAATCTGTTCATGGGGCAGTGGTGAGAATTGAGTTAGATGAAGAATTAAGTTAAATACAAGTATCAGCTGAAGCATAATTTGTGCACAAAATCCAAAGCTGTTAATTATATACTGCATCCATGTTAGAGGTGGAGATGGTAGGTGTCAGGATTCAGTGCCAAGAAGCTATAAGATGTGCCACTCTTTTTCTAATCATATTTTCTAAAATCTAGTGCTCCACAATTTCTATCATATTTTCTCAAATTATTTTGAGCTCAGAGGTGGAAATTCAGCACTATCCTTCATTGAATCCACATTTGTTGAGCACCTGCCATATACATCAAACTGACAGACCAGACACCTACCACCAGCCTGCATCTTTTTCAAAGCTGGGGTTGCTGGATTGAAAGTAGTTGACTGATTCTATGACCTGTGGGTTTTTTGGGGTGAGATATGACATTTGTCAGTTATTCAGGAGGTACAGCCTCCAAGGAGGGTCTCTGAAGACTTGCCCCCATGACCCCCTTAGGCTCCCTTTGTCTATCTCTGGAAGGACCCTCAGTCCAAACAGCAATGTTTTCACACCTTAGTTACAGAGACCCTATGCTCATAGCAAGAGTGAGGGGAGGGACTTTTGTAGCAGAAGAGGAAAGCCCTCTAATTGCTGACCCTGCATTGCCATGGCAACATTCCCATCCTTCCATGTGTCATCTATGGCTTAGCCTCTTGAGCATCACTCCCATGCTCCACCTAGTCAGGCTGTAAGGCTGGGGTCTCTGTTTGCTGAGGAGTCTCAGTTGTCATGACAGCACTAATCAGAATAGTTGAGAAGCATCACTTGGAAGAAAACAACATCACCAAACCCAGGAAATAAACTCATTCCAAACAATAGCAACTTTTGCCCATTCTGTAATTTTGCATTTTCACTAAAAAAAGAAAAAAAAAAGTGTACTCCAGGAGAACAGGGATGACCCCTGCCTTGTATTGCATTCACATCTCCAGTGCCACACAGAGTGTTTGGTAAAGTAGGCACTCAGTAAATATTTCTTGATTGAATGATTCTCATTGCCTAGAGGTAATCTTCCAAAAATAAAAGACATCCTAATGCTAGGTAATCCCCTACACACCTTGTAAAAGTTAATCACTCTGTGCCTCAGCTTCCTTGTCTGTAAAGTGGACTTAATATTAGGAATATTAATGCCAGGTGATGAGTTAAATAATTTGTCCAAACAAATGATGAATCCAAGGTTTGATCCCAGGCAATGTGGATCTTCAGTCTAGGGTCTCGTCTAGCAAGGTTGTAGAGGCATCTGAGTGAAGACGTGGGGTCTGGGCCAACTGCTCTCTTGGTGCGCATGTCTCCCAACTGTCACACAATGTGTTCAGATAAAACGACATTAAAGTAACTATTTTTGGTGGCTTGATGAACAAAAAATGCACACCAAATTGCAGGCTTGAATAAGGAAGTTAGTGCTAGCCTCTGCCATGTGGCAGTCCTATGGAATATTCTGGATTGAAGTATTCCAAGCTTCTTTCCTTTTCTCTCGTTATCCCTATCACAAATACAAGTCATGAGCTAGCCATGAGTTTTATGAAGACAAGGAAATGTTTGTGTCATTCATTCTGTAGCTTTGTTGCCTAGCACAGTGCATGACAATAATAGGTGCTAAAAACAAACTTCTTGAATGAAAGAATGAATGAAGAGGCACTGTGTGATGGGTGGAGATATTTTTAAAAGAAGAGCATTGAGGGTAACTGTCCGGGGTTCAGGAAGAAAATGCCAATAGACATAGTTTTCTTTTTTGAGTATTCAAGTTTTGAATTAAATCCCAGAAAACAGATTCCAGAACAGACGACAAGAATAATTATTTTTAAAATTCATGCCGTGTGGTGTGACTTTTCTTTGGAAAATTTCAATACATAATTTTGAGGATGCCAGTTGGAAGGGAGAATTTTTTTCCCTAATAAAATGGTACAGACCACTTCAATTATTCCTGGGAAAAGGGATGTTTTCTCTTTTCTCCTTCAGGCTTTCCCTGAACTCTGCTGCCTGAGGAACTATGGGAAATAACAGGATGTGTCTGCCTCTTTCTTTGTCTCTAATAAAGTCTGTCATTTACTAAAAACTCAAATGCCACCCTCTTCCCCACATTATGAATGCCCAGCCAGGCTTTCCAAGCTCTGAACCACAGAGCCACCAGTGAGATATGGAACCCCCTCCCTTTCCTCCCCTAAGGGCATGCCACACACAGTCCATGTGCAACCAGGCACTCACTATGTATTACATGTTTGCAAGTGGACGCATGCACACAAGACCACACACACATGCCCACACCCATCTCCTCTGTGCTTCTGACAGCCTCAGTTAACACGCTTAGGAGCATCTTCACTTCTTTGTCTCTTACAGGACCTGGAAGGTGGTTTTCTTGCTCTCTGCACATAGCAACAGCTGCAATCAAAGTTAGCCTTTCTCTTCTGGGGGGAGTCTGGTAACATTTAGAAGATGTCAGAGCTAGCTGTCTTGGCTGAAGTGGGCATGGACTTGCCTGAAGGGACATGGCTGTTCTGTCTTCTTGCTGAAGCATGGGCAGCAGCCCTAGCATGCTATGAACACATTGACTCCACAAGGGCAGAGTTCCTTGTCTGTTTTATTCAGTGATGTACCGTAAGTTTCCACAAGTGTGCCTGGCACATAATATGTGCTCAATAAATACATTTTTGAAACAATAAATAACTCTGGAGAGTTTTTTATAAAAATATGTGGTCTTTCCTTGTATATACTGCCTGGAATACCCATCCTTCTCTTTCCCTTTCGCAAGGAAAATGTCCCATTTGTATTTTAAGGACCAGCATATTGTCACCTCCTCCTTTTTGGTGCTTTAAAATATGTATATATGTATATATCACAGTTGTACATATTTGGGAGTAGATGTGATATGATACATGTACACATGTGTAATGATCAAATCAGGGTAACTAGAATGTCCATTACCCCACACATTTGTATTTTCTTGGTGTTGGGAACATTATAATTCTTCTAGCTACTTTGAAATATTAACTAAATTATTTTAACTATAATTTCCCTGCTGTGCAGTCTCAGGTATAGTTAATTTCTTCCTGTCCTGAGCTCTCATAACATTTTATGTGCTGTTTTTCTTAGAGTAGATACTGATATTTGAAAAATGTAATGTGAAATTACCTTTTGATAAAGTCAGTCAGAGTTAGATTTTCTATGATTGGTCATAGAAAGAATCCTAAAAAAGTTGATAAACCTTTGTTGAATAAATGAATTAATTGTTGAAAATGCCTCATGTTAGTTCATGGAGTTTTTCATTTTTTCCTTTAATCAAATAATAACTTTTATTATCTTTTGTTTGCTCTATATTTTGTTCTGGAAGAAAAAATTGTCTCATTGCAGGGGAGCCTACAAAACAGTGGCATATTCTAGGAGAGTCATTCACCTAGTTAGTTTTACCAATAAGGTAGGCTCACTTTTGTGGGCATTCAGCAACATGGAACCTGAGATATATTTGTACAGACATTCTAAGTTTCTCAAAACACTTTCCTACCAGGAATATTTTAGCTCGTTCAGTCAGAAGGGTCAGGTGTTTTAAACGTGGAGTTGCATAATATCTAGAGAGGAAATGATTAACATTACTACTTATAAGGCTGTAATGAGTTTAAATGATGCTCCGAATAAAATGGTTATATGCTCATATATATACATTAGAGGGAAGGTGAAGTATACCAGAATGAAACAAATACATGTTTTGTTTTTTATTCCAGGACTTTCAAAGTCCTTAACATGTCATTTCTAATAGGGATTATAGAGAACAGATGATTATGAGCTAATTCTGAGATAACTTTTTGTTTTCTCAGATTCTCACTAAATTCTCACTGTATTCCAAGGAACACAGTTTAAGAAATAACGGGATTCCTAAGACAGATTTTGGAGGCAACTATAAACCTTTATTACATTTTTTCGTACTTGCCTTTTTGAAAAGCTCTTTTGTTTGTTTATTATTTTCTCCAGCCTATTAAGTTAAATTTGATAGTTTTCTTTGTTTTTTTTTCCATACATATTGTGCTTATGTAAAATTTCATAGTTTTCACATAAACACTCCACAAATGGTATCCATATGAGTCTGACCTCCCCTGATTCATTTGGAGGGAATAACTAGTATCTTCCTGGGTGGGATAATGTCTTTCATCTGCAGAATGTGAGACTCTATGATGTGTGGCCATATTGACATGCATTGAGCAAGATAAGTTCCTGCCACCAGGAGAAGTGCCTTTTCCTAATTCAGAGGGACTCTAATTCTTTTTGACAGTCTCACAAATGTTCTGTGTCTGGTATATATTTCCAAGCTCTGGAAACTAGATCCAATCCTTCAGACTAGGGCATCCTTTTAAAGGCAACATCATGAGCCAAAAAACAAATGGATATTTTCTTTACTTTGGTAACAATGTCGCTTTGCTAACACTCATTTGTTTTACTTCCTTAGTTATAGTTTGTTTGGATGTTGGACATTTTGTAATTGGTTATTCTAAGCAGAAAGGGGACTGAGGCAGCTCTAGAAATCCTGGTTTTCTCTCAGCTCTCTTCATTTCCCAATTAAGCGTCCTGAGACTTGCTACCCTTAAGCATTCTTCTCAAGAGGCTCCTTTATAATGTTGCATGATATTGGAGTGCCTGTTGTAGAATATTTACAATCTTCCAGAACTCAATACATTACAAAGAACAGACCCATACTAGACTGAGCAACTGTCTACCAATTTACAATTCTTTTGGTAGTGGGTTTCTGATGAAGGGAATATTACAAACACCAAGGAGAAATATTACCCATCAGAAAGATGACACAGAATGGCCACTCTATTCCAAATATCTCAATTTCAAGAGAAATTCATCCCAATAATACAGAGACCATTGGAAAAGAGAGATTTAAATACTTAGATTGTGTGTGCAACGGTAAAAGGGCAAGGGGTAAATAACGGGACAGAGAGGATTGATGTTTGGGCTCCAGCATTGCTTAAAGTATTTTTCAATTAATATTCATTCTGCAAAATATTAATAGTTATTACTTGACAAAGAGAGAGAGACTGTGTCAGCAGATGAATTTAGAAAACCTGTGGTTAAAAATTTTTTTTTATTACAGGACTTATCAGAGCCCTTAATACATAAATGTGTTTTGTGTATCTCCAAAAGGGGATGGAATTGGCTAATGTTTTGACCAATAAATTTTCTTTTCAAGAATCACACCTTAGGACTGATGATTCCAATATTAAATATTAAATTCTATAATAACATTTCCTAAAAGTGTTTTCTGAGATTCTGGCTTCAAGATGAAGAGTATTATACAAAAAGAAGGATAAGAAGATAGTTTAGCAAAGCAATCAGGTCACAGGCTGGTGCTGAGAGTTACTAATGACATTTGGGCAAGAGGAAAAGCTCAATGGTATGTGCCAGATAATGTTAGAGACATCTTACATGAATTAACTTATTGTAATCTCCATAATTCTTTGAAATAGTCACAGTTATTACCCACATTTTACAACTGAGAAAGTCAAGTCACAAAGATGAGATACTTCTCGTCCAGGGTCACTCAGCAAATAAGTGATGGAATCAGAAATAAACTCAGGCCACCTGACTGCAGAACTTTTGTGCTTACTATACTTCATTGACTTAAAAAAAATCAAGGAAAATGTGAATAGACCATGGAATTCATTTCAGGGCAGTGGAATGGCAGTGCCCATAAAGTGGTTTTGCAACATGTTTATCATAGAGATCCTCCAATGTTAAGACTTTTATGCCACTTTATATGACAATCTTGTTCCTGACTCTTTCTAAATGACACCAGCTTCTCCCATTTTGCATTACACACTGAACATGCCATGAATCACATACTGGAGCGCTCTTCAAAACATGGGGCCATGTCAGGTGGCTCTTCCATGACCTTGGAAATCTATATATTAGGAAAGAAGAAATATAAAACCAATAACCAAAGCTTCCACTTTAGCAAGTTATAAAAAGACAAGTAAATTAAATCCGGGAAAAAAAAAAAAAAGCAGAATGAAAGAAATAACAAAAATCAGAGCAGAAATCAGTGAAATTAAAAATAGGAAATCTGTAGGGAAAATCAACAAAATCAAATGCTGGTTCTTCAAAAAAGTCAATATAATTAATAATCCTTTAGCTAGGCCTACTAAGAAAAAGAAGAATAAAAAAGAGAAGACCCAAATTGCTAATATTTCATTTCAGAAATAAAAGAGGTGCTAACAGTGCTAATCCCATGGACATTAAAAGAATAACTAAAGAATATCATTAACAACTCAGTGCCCATATATTTTATAACTTAGAAGAGTGGACCAATTCCTTGAATAAGAAAAATCTATCAAAACTCATACAAGGAAAAACAGATAACCCAAATCGGCCTATACTCATTAAAAAAATTGAATCAATAATGAATAATCTTCTGAAACAGAAAGCACCTGGCCCATGTGGTTTTACTGAATTATATCAAATATTTGAAAACAAAATTATGCAATTATTTACAATCTTGTTCAGAAATTAAAAGTAGAGGGAACACTTCCTATCACATTGCATGCAGCCAGCGCTACTCTAATACCAAAACCAGACACAGAGATTATAAGAAAACCACAACCCAATATCTCTCGATATAGATGTAAAAATATTCAATAGGCTATTAGCATACTGATTCCAACAAAGTGGACAATTCCAACAATTCCAAAAGAATGATACACCATGACCAAGTGAGATTTATCCCAAATATTCAAGGATGTTTCAACATTCAGAAACCTAGTAATGAAATATGCTGTATCAACTAAAGAAAACTCATTATAAATATGTGAGCATATCAATAGATCCAGAAAATACATTTGACAAGATCTAATGTTCATTCATGATAGTTCAAATGTTTTAAAATTTATCTTGAGATATCTTCTCTGACTCATGTTATTTAGAAATGTGTTATTTAATCTCCAATTATTTGGGGATTTTCCAGCTGTCTTTTTGTTATTGATGTCTAGTTAAATTCCACTGTGGTATGGAAAGAGTTGTTATATAACTCATATTCTTTTCAATTTGTTACAGAATGTTGTATCTCCCAAAATATTTTTATCTTGGTGAATATTCCATGTGAACTTCAGAAAAATATGTATCCTACTGGTTGTTAGATGAGATATTATGTAAATGTCAACTACATTCAGTTGTCTGATGATGCTGTTCTGTTCAACTATATATCCTTATATAGTTGACTGTTGGATCTATCAATTGCTATTAGTGTCAAAATCTCAACTATAATAGCGTATTTGTAGATTTCTCCTTGTTTTTCAATCTTTGCCTCCTCTCTTTTGAAGCCCTGTTTTTAGGCACATTCACACTAAGGGTTGTTACACCTTCTTGGAGAATTGACCCGTTTGTCACTATGTAATGCTCTTCTTGATCCCTGATAATTTTTCTTATTCCAAAGTCTGTTTTACCTGAAATTAGTGTAGCTTCTCCAGGTTTATTTTGAATAGCGTTAGTATGCTATGCCTTTCTTCCTTCTTTCATTTTCAATCTACCTATGTCTTTAAAGTTAAAGTAGATTTCTTATAGACAACATGTAGTTGGGTCTTGTTTTTTGTTTTTGTTTTTCAGTATACTCTGGCCATCTCTGTCTTTTGATCGGTGTATTTAGACAATTCATATTTAAGGTGGTTATTGATATAACTGGCCTAATATCTATCTTATTTGTAACTGTTTTCTATTTATTATTCTTGTTCTTTGTTTCTTTTTCTGTTTTCCACTCGTTTTCTGCCTTCTCTGCTTTAAACATTTTATATAATTCCATTTTCTTTCATCTCTTACCGTATCAATTATACTTTTTAAAAAAAGATTATCAGTGGGTTTACTGGAGTTTGCAATGTACATTTACAACTAATGTAACCCGCTTTCAAATAACATGTACTGCTTCCCAGATAGTAAAAGTAACATATGAAAACAGTTTTCCTGATTCCTCCTTCTTATCCCCTATAACATGGTTGTCACTCATTTCATATAGCCATAAGCAATAATTATGGAATACATTGTTTCTATTGTTTTTAATTTAATGTATGTTAAATCAACTATAATTAAGAAAATAAAAAATTTATTTAATTTTGTCCATATTTATTCCTTCTTTTAATGATCTTTACTTCTTTATGTAGATTTGAGTTTTTCACCTATATGTTTTCTCTAAATAATTTTTAAAACATTCCTTTCAAGGCAGACCTACTGAGAGAGGTTCTTCAATTTTTGTTTATCTTAGAAAAGTAAAGACTAAGAGAGCCTTTATTTTTCCTTCATTTTTGAAGGGTAATTATGCAGGATACAGAGTTTTAGGTTATTGTGATTTATATTTTTTCAACATTTTAAATATTTTACTCTCCTTTTTGCTTGTGTAGTTTCTAAAGAAAGATGCCATACAATTCTTAACTTTGTTCTCTTACGTGTCAGGTACTCTCCCTAACCCTTCTTTCAACATTTTCTCTATATCATTTATTGTCTCTAGTTTGAATGTGATATATCTAGGTATAGGTTTCTTGATATTTACCCTGTCTGATTTTCTTTGAATTTTCTGGAACTGAGGATTGCTGTTTGTCACTAATTTTGGAAATCTATCAGTAATTATTACTTCAAATATTTCTTCTGCTCCTTTTTCACTTCCTTTCCTCCTAATATTTCCATTGTGTGCCTGTTTATACCTCTTGTAATTGTACCATAGTTCTTGGATATTCTGCCAAGAATTTTTTTTTATCTTAATTCCCTTTTCTCCTTGCTTTTCAGTTTTAGAAATTTCTATAGAGTTATCTTCAGGATTCTTTCCTCAACTGTGTTCAATCTACCGACTTCCAAGTCTCAGGATGGAGTTAGCTGCACTCAAACTACTTGAGTCGTTTGGGTTCCAAAGAAAACTGGGGAGCTCCCTAAAGGGGAAATAAGTGCAAAACAGATAATAATGAGAGAAATCAACTGCAGATGCCTTAGAAAGCCAGGAAAAGGACAGTTTATGAGATAGGCATCAGAAAATGATAACTAGACTTCAGTGGAAGAAATTTAAAACATGGAGGAGTGCAAGATGAGAAACATGCAGGAAAGTCTGAAGCATGGATTCAGGTAGCCCTTCAGCAATGCAGCTCAACACCAGTACTCTGAGAGCATGGTAAAATTCAGTGACTTGGCATTTATTGTAGTTTCTTATCTGTGCTTTCCACCACAGTAGTCATAGCCACTTGGGGCTATTTAAATTTAAATACATTTTAATTAAATAAAATTAAAAATTTAGTTCCTCAGTTGCACTAGCCACATTTCGAGTACTCAGTAACCTTAACGTGTGGCTAACCACTACTGTATTGCATAGCACAGAATAGAACAGAAAGTTTCTTCACTGCAGAAAGTTCTGTTAGGTAGCACTGGATTAAACCATCATTTTCATCATTTCAGTTATTTTTCCCAAGAAACATATATGTTCAGACATCATACTTTTATTTTGCTGGCCAATTTAAAATAATGAGGAAAAGAGAAGATAATACTTTTGCTAATAATAGATCTAATAAAAAATCTCCAATGAAAGGCTTAAGCTCTAACATGAAATTCAATTTAAAAACTTGACTATTTATCCATGACTACACCAATCCCCCTGTGTGCTCCCTTTTTCTCTTCCTCTAATCATGTCCTATCAAATTGGAAATAAGTTGTGATTATTGGAAGCTGGTCAGGTTGAGTAACAGACATCAATTAAGTAGCTACTGAAAGAAGAGAACATGATGCTGGTTAATCCTTGCTTTTGGACTCCATGGCCCCAGTTGGTGTATACAACCCTCCCACAGGGATGTAGGAAACTATTCTTCAATTGCTCTGTCAGCCACCCACTGGGTACCCTGGATGGTCCTGACAGCATCAAGGGGAGCCTGGAGCTCCAGGACTGCATATTCTTGTAATTGATGAAAAATATTTACAATCGCCACATCCCCAAATTGTAATAGATGTTTCCTATGTTAAGGGAAATGTCATGCTGCACAGATGCTATCCTTTGGGTTTTAAACATGTAGTAGATATGAATTTGGAGTGTGTTTGAACATCAGTTGTCAGAGAAAATGAGCAGAATGGATGGCAACCAATGTTTACTTAGCCACTGCTACGATCAGACTCTGCCAGACATGACAACGAGGCATTTCACCTATATTTCACAAGAGACCTATGTGGTGTAGGGATTATACCTACTTTGGTCAGGAAACAGGCTTGCAAGGTCAAGGAAGTCTCCAAGCATTTCAAATGTTGTCACTAAGTTAAGTGGCAGAGCTGGGATGTAAATCCAGTTTTGTCTGATACCACTTTTGAGTTCTTTATCACCTGGTATTGCTGTAGTATTTGATGAATGGATAGGGGAGTTTGGCCTTTGGTTGGGATCACTTCCTCTGCCTCATCAGAAATTTGTACTGACTTCAGTTACAAAGTCCTAAGACTTTGGGCAGTATAAAATTTGGAGGGTTTTTTTGTTTGTTTGTTTGTTTTACCTTTGTCAGGTGTATATATGCAGGAATCCCAGCCACTTATTGAATGCATAAGTTCTAAATAATTATAGAACTTACCGTTGAGTTTTAATAGCATGTACATAAGCAGGAAATTAGTACATTTTTGTTATATGTTCTTTAAGAAACATTTTATTCTACACTGAAGTTATTCTAGAGAACTCCTAGTTATACTGTCAGTCCTCCTCCTCCCATGCCTCCCACCACAAAAAAGACAACAGGGCTAAAGTTACTTCATGCCATTTTGACCAATATTTGTGTTCAAAATAAAAAACAGGGAAACAGTACTAACTACAAGTTGTAATTGTTTTGTAACATATTTTGCAGATTTGAATAATACACTCCAAATCGACAATTCTTTTAAAATTGTGAATTGTCCATTTTCAAACTAGTAAATAAATTAGGAAAATAATGTGTTATTAATTATTATGTGATTTCAACTGAAAATCGTTTCATCTTAGAGAGGAAGGTTAAAACAATCTTCTCAGGATGTCCAATGCACTAGGCCCAACACTAGCACTATGGGCTCAAAGCAAGGGGCCCCTGACACCTGTGAGCTTGGGAGAGCCAGGTACATTCAAAGCACTCAGGATGGTGGTAACACAGGGTATGGGTTAGAGAGTGGTAAGGGCTGAGTGTCCTGAGATAGCAGGAGCCAAGTAAGGAGGTCCAGGGATTTAGAAGATTTTGAAAAGGAGAGAGTCATGCTTAGGTTTGTACATTAGAAAGTACATAGACAAGAAATATGACCTTGGTAGCAGGCTTTTGTCTTATGTTACCATTTATTTTTCAACTTTAAAATTTTTAACAACTTGTATCAGTTATGCTCCACATAACAATGTTTTGCTGTTTTGCTCAATGGCTGACTGAATTTATAAAGCTGATCCCATGAGACTATAATACTAAATTTTTACTCTACCTGTTTTAATTTTTAGACATGTTTATTAAGACAAATACTTGCCATTGTGTAACAATTGCCTACAGTATTCAGTATAGTAACATGCTGTCCAGATTTGCAGACTAGGAGCAACAGACTGTCCCACATAGCCTAGGGGTGTAACAGGCTATACCATCTAGGTTTGTGTAAGGATTCTCTAAGATGTTCACATGGTGGTAAAATCACCTAACAATGCATTTTGCAGAACATATCCCCATTGTTAAATGATGCAAGGCTATATTTGAAAATAATTTCAGTTTTCAAAAAAATGCAAAAATAGTACTAACTGTTCTGTATCTTTCACCCAGAGTTGCCAAAGGTTAAATCTTAATATGATTTAAACAATATTATTGATATGCTACTATTATCTAATCTATAGACTTTATTCAGAGTTCTCTAATTGTCACACTAATGCTCATTTTGATCCAGGATTCAATACAGGTTATGATGCTGCATTTGGTTATTATGCATTTAGTTAATATATCTTCCAATCTGGAAAGTTTCTTAGTTTGTCCTTGTTTTTCATAACCTCAGTACTTTTGAAGAATATCAGACATTTACTTTATATACTGGCCCTCAATTTGAGTTTAACTAATGTTTCCCTATGATTAAATTCTGTTTTAAATTTTTGGCAAAAATACTGCAAAATTGATCTTGTGTTCCTCTCAAAGTACATATCGAGAGACATATGCTAATTTGTGCTATTACTGGTGACATTTATATCACTTAGTTAAGGGAATATATGGTAGGTGTCTTATTATGGTTATTTTTCTATTTGTAATTAAGAAATAGTTTATGTAGAGTTATTTTGAAAACATACAAATATCCTGTTTCTCACACTTTTACCCACTAATTTTAGCATCCACTGATGATTCTTGTTTGAAACAGTTAGCATTGTGATGTTTCGCAATAGTAATTTTCTATTTATATTATTCCTTCTACATGCATTACTTGAAGGACAAGCTGTCTCATTTACTCACTTATTCTTTCATTAATTCATTCACTGGTTATGTCAGCATAGATCCATCATTTTTAATTTTAATCTCTGACTTAATTTTTCCTATTTATTTTATTCCTTAAAAATTTCCAGACATGGCCAGTGGGAGCTTCTCATGTTGGCATCTGTGTCTTTTTAACATGTCCTCAATTTTTCTCGCTCAAACAAACAAACAAAAAAACTAATTTCAGTTTTATGTATATTTTGTTTTTCAAAAACAGAATTTTAAAATATTGTTTTCTTATTCTTGATGTCATTAGATCATTTGGTATTGTTTCACAGCTCTAGGATGCTCCGTTTTGTGCCATCCCTTAACCAGCTCCCACTCAGTTTTTTCCTTAGGCTTCAGCTGGGTAATTGCTATTGACCTATTTTCAAGTTCACTGATATTTTTTTCCTCAGCTCTGTTGACTCTACTGATAAGCTCATCAAGGGCACACTTCATATTTGTTACTATGTATTTTTATTTTTAGTATTTCTCTTAGAGCATCTTTCTTCCAAAACTTTCCATCTCTTTGTTGTTTATGAATGTTATCCACCATTTTCACTGGAACCTTTAACATATTAGTCATAGCTATGTTTAATTTCCTGTATGATTCTAACATTTGGATCACCTCTGGGTCTGATTATGCTGATTGCTTTGCCTCTTGACAATGGATTGCATTTTCTTGCTTTTGAGTATCTTGTCATTTTTTATTGAGTACCAGACATTCTATGTAAACCAGTAGTGGCTGAGGTTAATAGCATTTACGCCTAAAAATAGGCATACATTTTCTGTGGGTCATTAGTCAATCAAGTTAGGTATTGAGCTGGGTTTGGGTTTTACTGTTTCTATTACCTGCAGTTCACTCTAATTTAAAATTTCTTATCATTGTCTTATTTTTAGATTGGGAGCCCTGGTATAGAAAAAGGCTTCTCAATGCTCATGCTCCATCCTTAGCTCTAAACTTTCCTGTACCTGTGTCACAAGAGCACTGTTTCTCTATTCTCTTACCTATTGTGTACATGAATAATATTGTTTTTTCAATTATTATTTTCTTCTTTGAGCATTTTCAAAGTTTACTTTCTTCTATCTTTCTAAGATTTTTATTGAGCTGAATATTTAATTTTCTTATTTTTATTTTTTCATCTTATATTTGAAAGAGTATGGTCATTCTATTTTCTTCAATTATTGTTTTAAGGTATCCATATATATATCTATATATCTATATATATATGTATATATATCTCCAAGTCTTACAACTTGGATATCAGTTCAGAATGGGTAAGAGAATAGAGAAACAGGGCTCTTGTGACACAGGTACAGCAGTATTGTCATTATTATTATTATTTTTACAAATTCTATATTTTATATTTGTATTTTCATTTTACATGAGGTTGTATATAAATTCTAGCAAAAAGACATTTTGTGGTTTCTAAATTTTTTTCTTGATTACATCTGAGTGTTCTTGCATAATGATCAGATTGTTGTTTTTAATATTTCCATTTTACAAAAGTTACTGCTGATTTCTTCATTACCTAACTCATCTTAATATAGAATCAATGTTATGAAGGTCTCATGAGTGATTTGAAGATGGTATCTTCTGTTATCAGTTTATAGTCTGTACTGTGTGTATGTGTGTGCATGAATCTTGCTTTGTAAATTAAATTAAAATTCTTTTTCAAATTTTAAGATATGTGTGATCTCATTAGCATAACAATATTTTATAATTATGTGTATTACACTACCTTTGTTACTTTCTTTACCTGATGCATATTCTTTGATCTTTTATTTTTTAAAAAATATTTTGGGGCATGGAGAAGCAAGATGGTCAAATAGAGGCCTTCACTGATCGTTGTCCCTGCAGGAACATCAAATTGAACAACTATCTGCACAAAAAACACCTTCATAAGAATCAAAAATCTGGTGAGTGATCACAGCATTTAACCTCATTTTAACTTCATATCACTAAAGGAGGCACTGAAGAGGGTAGGAAAGACATTCTTGAGTAGCCAATGCCACCTCTCCCCAGTCTCCCAGCAGCAGCCACATGGCAAAGAGTGAGAATCTGTGTGCTTGGGAGAAGGAGAGTTCAGTGATCATGAGATTTTTGCACTGGAGCTCAGTACTTCCCTGTCACAGCAGAAAATAACACTGAGAAGAACTCAGCCAGTGTCTGTGGAGAGTACATTTAGATTAGCCCTAGCCAGAGGAAAAGCACTTAACCCAGTGATCAGAACTTGAGTTTTTACAACCCTTTCCACCATGAGCTAAAGGGGTCTAGGGTCCTAAATAAATTTGAAAGGCAGTCTAGGCCACAATGACTGAAATTTCTGGGCAAGTCCTAGTGTTGTGCTTGGATCAGAGCCAGTGAACTTTAGGGGCAAACAACCCAGTGAGACACCAGCTTAGAGGACTAAGAAAGTGCTTGCACCACCCCTCCGCCAACTTCAGGTAGTGCATCTAGCAGTTCCAGGGGAGACTCCTTCCCTTCGCTTGAGGAGAGAAGAAGGAAGAGTAAAGAGGACTTTCTCTTGCAACTTGGATATCAGTTCGGCCACATCACTCATATAGCATACCAGGCAGAGTTCTGAGGTCCCTATTCCAGGCTCTAGCTCCTGGACAACATTTCTAGACACACACAGGGCCAGAAGAAAACCCACTACTTTGAAGGAAAGGACACAGTCCTGAAAGAATTCATCATCTGATAACTAAAGAGCCCTTGGGCTCTGAATAATCAGCAGCAACAGCCAAGCAGTACTGACTGTGGGTCTTGGGTGAGACTCAGAGTTGTGCTGGCATCAGGCAAGACCCAGCACATTCTCAGCTAAGAAGAAGAAAGAGTAAAGGGAACTTTATTTGACAGCTTAGATAGCAGCTCTAAGTGGGGTAGAGTACCAAGCAGGCTTTGGGGGTTCTTGATTCCAAAGTGTTTCTGAACCTGCCCAGGGCCAAAGGGGAGCCCAATGCCCTGAAAGGACAGTCCCAGGCCTGGCAGGATTTACCACAAACTAACTGAAGAGTCCCTGGGCCTCTAGTGAACATGGGCAATAACTAAGCAGTACTTGACTGGGCAGTGGCAGCCATGGAGAGAAATTCCTCTGCTTGTGGAAAGGGGAGGGAAGAGCGGGAAGGACTTTGTCTTGTAGCTTAGGTAACAGCTCAGTTGCAGTAGAATAGAGTACCAAGTAGATTCCTAAGGTTCCCAATTCCAGGCCCTGGCTCCTGGAAAGCATCTCTAAATCTGCCTGGGACTTGGAAGGGCGAGGAGGGTGGGTCTTGCTGCCCTGAATGGAATGACAAAATCCTGACAGGCTATGCCAACTGCTGATTGTCAAGGACATATGTACTTGACCGAACATAGGTGGTAGCAAGGAGGTGGTTACCACAGGCCTTGGGTGAGAACCAGTGCTGTGTTGGCTTCAGGTCTAACCCAGTGCAATCATAATGGTAGTGGTCACAGGCTGCTTATATGACCCCTCCACAAGATTCAGGAAATTCAGAAAAGAGAGAGCCTCTGTTTGTTTCGAAGACAGTAAGAAAATAGAACAAGTATCTCTGCCTGGTAATCCTAAGAAGTATTCTGGATCTTATCTAAGATCATCAAGGCAGTACCTTTATGAGTCTGCAAGAGCCATAGCATCACTGGCATGGGGTAGCCCCAAATGCAGTTACAGCTACTGTGACTAAAATCTTTGATCACAACATTTAAGTCCCTACAAATACCTGGAAAGCCTTTCTGAAAAGGATGGGTACAACAGGCCCAGACTGCAAAAAGTACAATAAATACTTATATCATCAATGCCCAGACACTGAAGAACACCCAGAAGCATCAAAACCATCCAGGAAAACAGGACCTCAATAAATGATCTAAAAAAGGTATCAGGGACCAATCTTGGAGAGATAGAAATATGTGACCTTTTAGACAGAGGTTGCATAATTACTGCTTTGAGGAAATTCAACAAAATTCAGGAAAACACATAAAAGAATGTAGAATTCTATAATATAAATTTAACAAAGTGATTGAAATAATTTTTCAAAATCAAGCAGAAATTCTGGACTTAAAGAATGTAGTTGGCATACTGAAGAATGCAGCAGAGTCTCTTACCAGCAGATTTGATGAAGCAGAGGAAATAGTGTAAACACAGGCTATTTGAAAATATACAGTCAGAGGGGAGAAGATAAATAATTAAGCATATCCACAAGATTTAGAAAATAACCTCAAAATGCCAAATCTAAGAGTTAATGGCCCTAAAAAGGAGATAGAGAGGGATAGGAGTAGAAAATTTATTCAAAGGGATAACAGCATATAAATTCCCAAACCCAAAGAAATATATTAATATTTCCTGCTTATATCCTACAGAATGATTTCAAAACAGAAACTACAAACAGAGACAATAAAGTCATTTTATAATGATAAAGGGTCAATTTAGCAAGATGCTATAACAATTTTCAATAAGTATGCACCCAATGCTGGAGCACACGGATATATAAAACAAATATCATTAGAGCTAAAGAGAGAGCTAGGCCTCAATACAATTATAGCTGGAGATGTCAACTCCTCATTCTAAGCATTAGAGAGATTATTTAGCGAGAAAAATCAACAAAGAAGCCTTAATCTGTAACTATAGACCCAAGGGACCTAATATATATTTAAAGAACATTTCATCTAATAAATATACAATACATATTCTTTTCCATAGCACATGGATTATTCTCAATAATAGATCATATGTTAGGTCACAAAACAAGTCATACAAAAATAAAAAATGAAACTTTATCAACTATCTTCTCGACCACACTTAAATAAGACTAAAAATCAATAACACAAGGAATTTTGGAAACTATACAAACACATGAAAATTAAACATTATGTTTCTGAATGACCAGTAGGACAATAAAGACATTAAGAAAATAATTATAAAATTTCTTGAAGCAAATGACAATGGCAACATAACATACCAAAATCTGTGAGAGATAATGAAAGCAATACTAAAAGGAAAGCTTAAAGCTGTAAGCTACATCAAAAAAGTAGAAAAACTTCAAATACACAACCTAAACATCTTAAATAACTAGAAAATCAAGAGCAAACCAGGCCCAAAATTAATCGAAGAACAGAAAGTATAAAAATCAGAGCAGAGATAAATAAAATTGAAATTAAGAAAACAACACAAAAGATCAATAAAAGAAAAAGTTGAGTTTTGAAAAGATAAGCAAAATAGACAAACTTTTCGCCAGACTAAGAGAAAAAGAGAGAAGACCTAAATAAATAAAATCAAAGATAGAGAAAAGAGACATTAAAACTGATGCCACAGAAATTCAAATGGTTATTAGAACCTACTATGAGCAATTATATGCAATGATATTGGCAAATCGAGAAGAAATTGATAAATTTCTAAATATATGCAACCTGCCAAGATTGAACCATAAAGAAATACAAAACCTGAAGCAATCTACAGACGAATACCAAGTTACAAGATCAAAGCTGTAATAAAATGTCTCCCAGCAATGAAAAGCCTGGGATTCAATGTCTTTATTGCTAAATTCTTCCAAACATTAAAAAAACTAATACTGACCCTACTAAAACTATTCCAAAAAATAGGAGGAGGAAATACTTTCAAACTCATGCCTTGAGGCCAGTATTACTCTGATACCAAATCCAGTTGAAGACACATCATAAAAAGAGAGACAGAGAGAGAGAGAGAGAAAAGGAAAGAAAGAAAAGAAAACTACAGGCCAATATCCCTGATAAACACTGATGCAAAAATCCTCAACAAAATATTTGCAAACCAAATTCAACAATACAGTAAAAAGATCATTCATTATGACCAAGCAGGATTTCTCCCAGGGATACAAGGATGCTTCAACATATGCAAATCAATCAATGTAATACATATATCAAAAGAATGGAGGACAAAAACATATGATCATTGCAATTGATACTTAAAAAGCACTTGACATAATTAAACCTCCCTTCATCATAAAAACTCTTAAAAACCTGGGTATAGAAAGAACAAACTGATCAAGATGGTGAAACCTGGTCTCTACTGAAAATACAAAAATTAAAGCTGGGCACAGTGGTAAGTGCCTGTAATCCCAGCTATTAAGAATGCTGAGGCAGGAGAATCACTTGAACCTAGGTGGTAGAGGTAGCAGTGAGCCAAGATCACACCACTGCACTCCAGCCTGGGCAACAGAGTGAGATTCTGTCTCAAAAAAAAAAACACCTCAACCCAGTAACAGACCCACAGCTATATTATATTGAGTGGGGAAAACTGAATGCTTTTTCTCTAAGATCTGAAACATGATGAGGATGCCCACTTTCACCAGTGTTATTTGACATAGTTCACCACTGTTATTTGACAAGTCTTAGCTAGAGCAATCAGAAAATAGAAATAAAAGCTATGCAACCAGAAAAGGACAAAGTCAAAATATCCTCATTTGCAAGTGATATAATCTTATATTTGAGAAAAAAAAACTAAAGACTTCACAAAGCACTATCAGGACTGATAAACGAATACAATACAGTTGTAGGATACAATGTCAACGTACAAAAATCAGTAGCATTTCTATGTGCTGACAGAAAACAACCTGAAAAAGAAATTGAGAAAGTAATCTCATTTATGATAGCTACAAATAAAATATCTAGGATTTAATTTAACCAAATAAGTGAAAGATCTCTACAATAAAAACTACAAAATATTAGTGAAAAGAAGAGGACATACACACACACATACACAGAAAGATATTCCATGTTCATGGATTGGAAGAATCAATATTATTAAAATTTCCGCCGGGCGCGGTGGCTCAAGCCTGTAATCCCAGCACTTTGGGAGGCCGAGGCGGGTGGATCATGAGGTCAAGAGATCGAGATCATCCTGGTCAACATGGTGAAACCCTGTCTCTACTAAAAATACAAAAAATTAGCTGGGCATGGTGGTGCATGCCTATAATCCCAGCTACTCAGGAGGCTGAGGCAGGAGAATTGCCTGAACCCAGGAGGCGGAGGTTGCGGTGAGCCGAGATCACGCAATTGCACTCCAGCCTGGGTAACAAGAGCGAAACTCCGTCTCAAAAAAAATAAATAAAATAAAATAAAATAAAATTTCCATATTAACTAAAGCAATCTACAGATTCAATGCACTATCAAAATATCAACAACAATCTTCACAGAAAGTAGAAAAATGATTAAAAAATTATATGGATCCACAAAAGACACAGAATACCGAAAGCTATCCTAAGGAAAAAAAAAAAAAAAACAACCCTAGAGGAATCAC
>NW_022437034.1:7867070-8053241 GCF_009761245.1 Sapajus apella
CTATAGTAACCAAAACAGCAAGGTTCTGGCATAAAAAGAGACACATAGACCAATGGAAGACAACAGACAACCCAGGAACAAATCCATACATCTACAGTAAACTCATTTTTGACAAAGTTGCCAATAGCATACTTTGGAGAAAGGACAATCTCTTAAATAAATGGTGCTTAGAAAACTTGATCTCTATATGTAGAAGAATAAAGCTAGACTCATATCTCTCACCAGGTACAAAAATTAAATCAAAATGGATTAAAGACTTAAATCTAGACCTCAAACTATGAAACTACTAAAACATTGGAGAAGCTCTCCAGCAAATTGGAGTTGGCAAATATTTCTTGAGTAATACCCCAGGTATTACTCAAGCACAGGTAACTAAAACAAAAATGAACAAATGGGATCACATCAAGTTAAAAAACTTATGCACAGCAGCGCACCCACTGGGACAGGCAGAGCAGTTTGTGGAGACTTGCATCATGAACTTTTGCTCTGGAACTACTGCAGAAATGAACCAGGAAAGCTGAGAGAACTCCTGAACCCTTTGAAGGAAACAGATTGCTCCTGCAGGACCTGGGAGAGAGCCCAAATACTGTGAGTGCTCAAGCTGTGAAAGTGGGAAAGGGGGAGTGTCCACTGCCAAACACATATTCACAATGGGGAACCTGAAGGTCTAGATCATGGGAAAAGGATCTGACCTTACCTGGAGCTGAGTCTATTTAGAAAGTCGAGTGAAATGCAGGGGTAGAGGAAGCAGAGGGAAAAGACCTATGGGCTCTGGGTCCCCTGGGAAGCTATTTCAGACTTGTCTCACATGGGTCCTTGAGGGAGAGCTGCCACAGGTACTGGGAAAAGACCACAGGGAGAAGGCAGGCTCCAGCTGAACTTTGTAACAATTCCAACCAATTGCAAAGCCACCTGGCCAAAACTTGGGAAAGGGCGTGAATCCGGTTTGCAGAGATTCCACAGGCGGGTAGACACAAAAGCCTGCTTGCTGTTGCAGCTGAGAGGCTGGTAGACTGGGACAAGTTCTTAGCCCTGTTTGCCCACCACCTGAAAACAGAATCCGAACTGTTAAGGGGGACACAGTGGGAGCGAGACTGGCCTTTTGGATAGTCTCATAGGAGACTCCTTTTGTATAGGAGCTGGATTATGCCTGTGACTGCTGGTTTTCTTTCACTTTTCTGACAACCTGCATGATACAGCAGAGGCAGTCATAATCCTCCTGGGAACATACCTCCATTGACCTGGAAACCACACTGCCATCCCCCATGGCAGCCACAGCAAGCCCTACTGGAGGCAAGTCTGAGCTCAGATATCCCTAGCCCTACCCCACCTGATGTTTCTTTTCTATTCACCATGGTAACAGAAGACAAAGGACATATACTCTTGGGAGATCTATGGTCCACCCACCACCTGATCCTCCCTATACTACACAGCTGATACTCTCTTGAAAGTGCCACCTCCTGAAAGGAGGCTATCCAGCACAAAAATAGTGAATTAAACAACCAAAACTAATGACCTTCACAGAATCCATTTCACCTCCATCACCTACACCAGAGCAGGTGTTGGAATCCCTGAGAGAACTGCAGACAGCTCCCATCACAGGACTCTGCAGATGACCCCCAGCACCAGCCTGAAGCCTGGTAGACCTACTGTGTGGCTAGATCCAAAGAGAGATAACAATCACTATAGTTTGCCTCTCAGGAAGTAACATCCCTAAGAAAAGAGGGAGAGTATTACATCAAGGGAACACCCCATGGGACAAAAGAATCCGAACAGCAGCCATGAGACATTTTTCTTTCCAGTGATATAGCTTACATAAATGAGAAGGAACCAGAAAAACAGTTCTGGTAATACGACAAAACAAGGTTCTTTAACACCCCCCGAAAATCATACTAGCTTATTAGCAGTAGATCCAAACCAGGAAACAATCCCTGATACCTGAAAAATAATTCAGAAGGTCAGCTATTAAGCTAATCAAGGAGGCACCAGAGAAAGGTGAAGTTCAATTTAAGGAAACTGAAAAAAATCATACAAGAAATGAAAGGAGAAATCTTCAGTGAAATAGATAGCATAAATAAAAAACAATTGCAACTTCAGGATATAAAGAATGCACTAAGAGAAATTCAAGCTGTTCTAGAGCGTCTCAGCAATAGGATCAAATAAGCAGAAGAAATTCACAGCTCAAAGATAAGTTTTCTGAATTAACACAATCCAACAAAGACAAAGAAAAAAGAATAAGAAAAAAATGAACACATATTCCAAGAAATTTGGGATTATGTTAAGCGATCAAACCTAAGAATAATTCATGTTTCTGAGGAAGAAGAAAAATCTAAAAGTTTGGAAATTGTATTTGGGAGAATAATCAAGGAAAACTTCCTTGGCCATGCTAGAAACCTAGACATCTAAATACAAGAAACTCAAAGAACATACGGGAAATTCATCACAAAAAGATCATCACCTAGGCACATTGTCATCAAGTTATCTAAAGTCAAGACAAAGGAAAAATAATCTTGAGAGCTGTGAGGCAAAAGCACCAGGTAACTTATAAAGGAAAATCTATCTGATTAACAGCAGATTTCTCAACAGAAATCCTACAAGCTAGAAGCGATTAAAGCCATATCTTCAGCCTACTTAAACAAAACAATTATCAGTTAGGAATTTTATATCAGGCAAAACTAAGCTTCATACAAAAAGAAAAGATACTGTCTTTTTCACATGAAGAAATGCTGAGAGAATTGCAACTATCAAGCCAGTACTATAAGAACTGCTAAAAAGAGTTCTAAATCTTAAGACAAATCCTGAAAACACATCAAAATTTACCCTCTTTAAAGCATAAATATCATAGGACCTATAACACAAGACTACAACTAAAGGAACAAAGATATACAGGCAACAAATAGCACGATGAATAGTACCTCACATCTCAATACTAACATCGAATGCAAATAATTCAATACTTCACCGACAGCACTAGACAGGTCATCAAGACATAAAGTCAACAAGGAAACAATGGACTTAAACTACACCTTTGAACAAATGGACTTAGCAGGTATTTACAGAACATTCTACCCAATAACTGTAGAGTATACATTTTATTCATCAACACATAGAACTTTCTTCAAGGTAGACCATATGAGAGGCCACAAAACAAGTCTCAATAAATTTAAGAAAATTGAATTTATATCATGTATTGTCTCAGACCACAGTGGAATAAACTGTAAGTCAACTCCAAAAGAAACTTTCAAAACCATGTAAATACATGGAAATTAAATAACTTGCTCCTGAATGATTATTGGGCCAACAATGAAATCAAGATGGAAATTTAAAAATTCTTTGAACTGGAGTAACAAAACCTATCAAAACCTCTGGGATGCAATAAGGGTGGTGCTAAGAGGAAAGTTCATAGCCCTAAATGCCTGCATCAAAAAGTGTGAAAGAGCATGAATAGACAATCTATAGTTGCTCCTCAAGGAACTAGAGAAACAAGAACAAACCACACGCAAACCCAGCAGAAGAAAGGAAATAACCAAGATCAGAGAAGAACTAAATGAAATGGAAACAAACAAAAAAGATACAAACGATAAATGAAACAAAAAGCTGTTTTTTTTGAAAAGATAAATAAAATCAAAAGGCCATTAGCAAGATTAACCAAAAAAGAAGAGAGAAAATCCAAATAAGGTCAATTAGAAATGAAACGGTAGTTATTACAACTGACACCATCATTTAAAGCTACTATGAACACCCTTACATGCATACCCAAAAAAATCCTAGAGGAAATGGATAAATTCCTGGAAAGATACAACCGTCTTAGCTTAAATCAGGAAGAATTAGATACCCTCAGCAGACCAATAATGAGCAGTGAGATTTAAATGGTAATAAAATAATTCCAACAACAAAAAAAGTCCAGGACCAGTCAGATTCACAGCTGAATTCTACCAAACAGACATTCAAAGAAGAATTGGTACAAACCCTATTGACACTATTCCACAAGATAAAGAATGAATCCTTTCTGAATTATTCTATGAAGCCAGTATCACCAGACATAAAACAACAACAAAAATCTACAGGCCAATATCCCTGATGAACATAGATGCAAAAATTCTTAACAAAATATTAGCTAACAGAATCCAACAACATATCAAAAAGATAATCCACCATGATCGAGTGGGTTTCACAGCAGGGATGCAGGGATGGTTTACCATATGCAAGTTAATAAACACCATATACACAAAATTAAAAACAAAAGTAACATGATTATCTCAATAGACACAAAAAGTATTTGACAAAATTCAGCATCACTTTATGATTAAAACCCTCAGCAAAACTGGCATACAAGGAACATTCCTCAATGTAATAAAAACTATGACAAACCCACAGGCAACATAATACTGAATGGGGAAAAGTTGAAAGCATTCTCTCTGACAGTTGTAACAAGACAAGGATGCCCACTCTCACCACTTTTATTAAACATAGTACTGGAAGTCCTAGCCACAGCAATCAAACAAGAGAAAGAAATAAGGGCATCCAAATTGGTAAAGAAAAAGTCATAGTGCCTCTGTTTGTTGATGATATGATTGTATACCTAGAAAACCCTGAAGACTCCTCTAAAAAGCTCCTAGAACTGACAAATGAATTCAGCAGTTTCCAGATACAAAATTAATGTACACAAATCAGTAGCTCTCCTATACACAAAAAACAGTCAAGGTGAAAATCAAATCAAGAACTCAAACCCTTTTACAATAGCTGCAAAAAAATAAAATTATTAGGAATATACCTAACCAAGGAGATGAAAGACCTCTCTACAAGGAAAACTATAAAACACTGCTGAAAGAAATCATAGACTACTATATAAAAAAATGGAAACACATCACATGCTCATGGATGGATAGAATCAATATTGTGAAAATAACTATACTGCCAAAAGCAATCTACAAATTCAATACCATTCCCATCAAAATACCACCATGATTCTTCACAGAACTAGAAAAACAATCTTAAAATTCATATGGAATCAAAACAGAGCCCACCCATCTAAAGCAAGACTAAGCAAAAAGAACAAATCTGGAGGCATCACATTATCTGATTTCAAAACATACTCTAAAGCCATAGCCCCAAAAACATCATGGTACTGGTATAAAAATAGGCACATAGATCTAAAGAACAGAATAGGGAACCCAGAAGTAAACCCAAATACTTACAGCCAACTGATCTTCAACAAAGCAAACAACAACATAAAGCAGAGGAAAGGATGCCCTATTCAACAAATGGTGCTGGGATAATTGGCAAGCCACATGTAGGAGCATAAAACTGAATCCTCATATTTCACATTATACAAAAATCAACTCAAGATGGATCAAGGATTAAATCTAAGATCTGAAACTGTAAACATTCTAGAAGATAACATTGGATAAACCCTTCTAGACATTGGCTTAGGCAAGGATTTCATGACCAAGAACCCAAAAGCAAGTGCAAGGAAAACAAATAGGTGGGACTTAATTAAACTAAAAAGCTTTTGCACAGTGAAAGGAACAGTCAGCAGAGTTAACAGACAATCCATAGAGTGGAAGAAAATTTTTCGAATCTATGCATTTGACAAAGGACTAATATCCAGAATCTACAACAAACTCAAACAATCAGGAAAAAAGCAAGCAATCCCATCAAAAAGTGGGCTGAGGACCTGAATAGAAAATTCTCAAAAGAAGATATACAAATGGCCAACAAACATATGGAAAAAATGCTCAATATCACTAATTATCATGAAAATGCAAATCAAAACTACAATGCAATACTACCTTACTCCTACAAGAATGGCCATAATAAAAAAAAGAAATCAAAAACTAATAGATGTTGGTGTGGATGTGGTGAAAAGGGAACACTTCACTGCTGGTGGGAATTTAAACTAGTACAACTACTATGAAAAAAAGTATGGCGATTCCTTAAATAACTGAAAGTAGAACTACAATTTGATCCAGCAGTCCCACTACTGGTTATTTACTCAGAGGCAAAAAAGGCATTATACAAAAGACACTTGCACACACGTTTATAGCAGCACGTTTCACAATTGCAAAAATGTGGAACCAACCCAAATGCCCGTCAATCAACTAGTGTATAAAGAAACTGCAGAATATATATACAATAGAATATGACTCAGCCATAAGAAGGAATGAATTAATGGGATTAGAGACTCTTATTTTAAGTGAAGTAACTCAAGAATAGAAAAACAAGCTCTGCTTGTTCTCACTTCTCAGTGGGAGCTAAGCTATGAGGATGCAAAGGCATAAGAATGACATAATGGACTTTGGGGATTCTGGGGGGAAAGGTGGGAGTGGGATGAGGGATAAAATACTACAAATTGGGTTCAGTGTATACTGCTGGGCTGATGGATGTGCAAAAATCTCATAAACCATCACTAAAGAATTTACTCAAAGAACCAAATACCACCTGTTCACCAAAAACCTATGGAAATTTTTTAAAAGTAGAAAAAGCAATATTGACCTTGTTTTAAAAAAACACATAAGCGCAGCAAAGTAAACAATGAACAAAGTGAAAAGACAACCCTCAAAATGGGAGAAAATATCTGCAAACTACTCATATGACAATTAATTAATAACCAGAATATAAAAGGAGCTCAAACAACTCTACAGGAAAAAAATATATAATAATCCAACTTAAAAATGGGCAAAATATATAACTAAACATTTCTCAAAAGAAGACATGCAAATGGCAAACAGGTATATGAAAAGATGCTCAACATCATTAATCATCAGAGAAATGGAAATCTAAGCTGTAATGAGTTATCATCTCATTTGTGCCTGTTACATAAAGAAAGGATAAATGCTTGAGGTAATGGATACCCCATTTATCCTGATGTGACTATTACACATTTTAATCCTATATCAAAGTATCTTATGAACCCCATAAATTCATACACCTACTATGTACCCATGAACATTTTTAAAAATAATAAGTTTTGGTATTTAAAGATGTATTTAGTTTTCATTTGTGATTATTTTTCCATTTATGCATTTTTAATTCCCTTGATCACTAATTTTCTCATTTAATCTTTTAGCATTCTTATTTGTCATTTTTCAGTAGAGTCCTTTAGCAAATACAATCTTTCAAAAATTGAGTTTCATTCTGCTTATTCCCCTTTTTTATCCTTTTTAGTTATTATAATAGATATTTGAACATTTACCTTCTATCCTCATCCATCTTTGCTGAAATCTTATATGTATAACTGCACTCTCTGTCTCTTTCATATAGTTAACAGCAGTCTTTTTTCACAAATTTTTCAAGTTTCTCTTAGTCAAATGAATATTTCCCTCTAGTAGATTTCTGATGAGCACTAATGGTTACAGAATTCACTAAGTTCTGGTATGTTTAAAATTGGTTTTTAGAGTTCTTTACTTTTAAAAGATTGCTTGATTACGAATAAAATATTTAGTCCACATTTCCCTCCATGAATTCTTTCTTCATTTAAAAACATACTTATTCATTGTTGCATTGCTTCATACATTGTTTTGAGAAGCATAATGCCAGTCAATAGTTTTGCCCTTGTAAGTTGTTTATGTATTTATTCGCATGGAAGCATGGAGGATTTTCCTTTTGTCTTTGAAATCTAAGAGTTTTATAAGCTATGACTCAGTGTTGGTCACCCTGGGCTAATTTCTCAAGAACTGCCTAGGTCCTTTCAATATAAAAATTCATGTTTTCTTTTGTTTTTGGAAAATGGTATTTAATTACAGTTTTAAATATTAAATGTGTTTCATTATTTTACATTCTTTGGTCAAGCACTCCAATTATATGTATGCTATTTCTTCTCTGCCTAATTTTGTTAACACATTTTCTCTGACTTTTTTTCTTTATCTAATTTTCATTCTCTCTGTTGTTACTTTAATTAGAAAATGGGAGAGTGCTGATCTATGCCTCTTATTAAATTTTTGTTTGAATCCACTGTCCCCTGAACATCTTGTAATTTAGTCTTCATTTCTAAAATAATTTTGTTGTCTTGTGATACTCTAAAAGATTCCTCTTCACTTCTTTCCCTCATAACCACTCAGCTGTCAAATGGCTCCTTCCCTTTCTTCTTTGCCTCTTTCTGTCCCTGAAGCCATCTGTCAAAGATTGCCATTTCATATCATATCTAGCTTTAGAACTTTTCTTGTCATTGGTAATTAGATCTATCAATAGAAATTTCTAACAGTTTCACACTTAAGGTACACTCTCTCTTACTGGCTGTGGTTTCAGACAAATTTATGCCCACCTTTGGTTCCCATCTTCTCCTTTTCTTCTAGTTTTTCTCAAGCTGTCCTTGCTCCTTCAAAAACTTATAGTGGGATCATGAATGACAGCTCACTGAGATTTGGCAATTTTTCTTTCTACAATTATTTTGCAGTTTGGTAATTCTGTCTTCTAGTTATGTTGAGAGTATGGGGTTTGTGCTTGTTGTTGTTGTTATTGTACTCTATTGTTTTAAAAGAATATTTAGGAAGATGTACACTTAGATTCCTGCTATTTCTGCTATTACTTTTAGCTACCCAGAAGTCCCCACATATCATTTTAGAACAATCCTCTCTTATTTTACAGCACGAATAAGAGCTAGTATTAAAGATAAAAACTTTGACGCTCACATACAAAGCAGGCACCTAGTCAGTGGTAGATGCTAAGAATAACATATGTAGTGACTAAGATTTCAGACCATAGGATAAGATCAATCTGTTTCAAATATTGGTTTTCTAGCTGTTATCATGGATAACGTAACTACCTTAACCCCTCATTATCTTCATTTAACAAATAGTAATTATACTCATCTCATGATTCTTTTGCGAAAATTAAATGAAATAAACTGCAAAAAGTCTTTAATATATGCTCTAACATCATCTCTCAATAAATAGGAACCACTCTTCTCCAAAAATGTATCCTTAAAGCTTTTTTACAGAATTCTTTCCACAATATCCTGCTGCCTATGTAGTTAGAGCACTGACCAACCCCGTATTGGGTTACTACAAGGAAGAATAAAGGTTATCTCAGAATGTGAGTATTACACATAGCCCTAGTTTGTTCGTTTGTTTGTTTTAAGACATCAAAAGGAATATCTCAGCATCCAAAGAAAACTTGAGAATCTACTATCCTTTTGGAATGTTAAACCCCTCCACAATTTTCTACAAAGTTGGTCATTTATCTAATTTAGTGGGTCTGTAATTACAAACAAACAAATAAAAAAATCACTGTTTTCCAAGAAGCCTATGTTTTTACCTCTGGTATCTCTGGCTGTACAAATGCCATTTCTTATGTAGACCTGACATCTCCCACCCTTCAACTTCCATCCATTGTTTCCAGTCCTGCCAATGAAAAGCCACTGCACTATGTCCCAGTGGTCTGATGGTCCCACTGGAGTTATTTAAAATCAAGGGTTCCATTAAACCTTTCTTCCAAAACTGTGAAGCCTTCATTGTTTTGGAGATTGTTTCTGCTCTGGTTGTAGAAATAACTAGGCTTTCTGCATGATTGACCCTAAGATAGAGGTTAGAATATTTTTCCCTAACTGCAAAGTCTACCAGATCCCTCTCAGCAATGCTGCATTTTGCATCTTCTCAAGAGTCCAGACCTTTCACACAGCAGAGCATCTGTGGTAATAATCTCTTCTTCTATATACTAAAGTGCATTGTCTAGTTATAGGAATTAGATATGTGCCCAGTAGGGTTCAGAACCTTTAATGAAAGTTTTTATTTTTTATTTTATCTCATTCTTCCTCTTCTTTTGTGATGGATTCTCTCACTCTTCCTCTCCCCTCCCCTATTCCTGCCAGCATTTTGTCATATTGGATTGAGTAGGTCAGTAACATAAACTGATGAGCTGCATAGAAACATGATGTAGATATAAAGGCATTCATCAAGTTTAGAATGGCCTCAAGTTTAAAAAGTAATTATAAATAGACTTGTCATGAAACTCCATTTTAGCAGAGAGCATGACAACAAAATAGTCAGAATACTGTCTAATAGACTTAGGGTGCTGGCATAGCTACCATACCCTGTCTTTGATTTCAAATATAGTGTTTTCTCCACTCCTGGACACATATCATATATTCTTTATTTATTCAACACAGTTACCAAATTCTTAAAGCAAATAGTATTCCTATTTCCCAGCCAAGTGATTATCACTAGCAAAATTGTGGAATTGTGAACAGTAGTAGCAGTAGTAATAATAGATAGCTTTTCTTCTGTACAAAAGTGTCTACCTGGTTGAATGGTTTAATGTGAATGCCATCACAATAGTCCTGTAATGATCACTACAGTCCTAAAAGTCTTCAGTGGCTATGCCTTTGCATAAATATACCATAAAACAGCTCTTTTCATGAAACTCTACTTCGTGACCTTCCTTTGTAGCCCCTTGTAATCTGGCTCCTGCTTCAACACTGTTGATATTCATCACCAATAGCCATCTTATTAATCAATTCCAAAGCTTCTCTTGTTTTCTTATCCTATGGGGTCTTTTCTCCAGCATCTTATTTTACATTGTTGACTATTATCTCATTCATTAACTTTCCTATAATTATTACAACCCTTGTTTTATAGATGAAAAAGTTGAGTCTTCCATGGGTTAAATAACTTGTCCAGGGTTACACAGCTAGTAAGTGTAAAAGCCAAGTTTGACAGCTCTAGTGTTCAGGTTTTTACCCCACCAAGCAGTCCCAAATCCCAAAACTCAAACTTCACAGTTGTTTAACCAGCTCTACTCCAATGATATGGGCCTCTAGTTCACCTGGGCAAGTCATTCCTGTGGCCATATTTTGTGGGCTTGAAGTTCCAAGATCATAAACCAGAATTGTGATTTACTAATCACAACAGTTCACCTGTAATTATGTCTCCATTTTATCATTTGTTTATTTTTGTTGTATATATTTAAGGTGTATAACATGATGTTTTGATATACATATGCTCAGTGAAATAATTGCTACACTCAAGCAAATTAACTTATCCATTACTCACAGTTATTTTTAAATGCTAAGACCTTTCACACAGCAGAGCACCTGTGGTAATAATCTGAATTATTTGCCCCAACCAGCAGTTCATTCTTACCTCCATCTACAATCTACTGTCAGCAATTTTTCAGTATACAATACAATATCATTAACAGTAGTCCTCATGCTGTACATTAGATCTCTAGATTTATTCATCTTACTTAACTATAAATTTGTATCCTTTGGTTTACATCTTATTCTGTCCCATTCCTGCCACCCAAGGTAATTACCATTTTACTCTCTGTTTCTATGTATTAGCCTCTCTTTAGATTTAACATATAAGTGGGATCAAACAGTATTATTCTGTTTCTGACTTTATACTTAGAATAAGGATCTCCAAGTTTGTCCATATTATCATAAATGGCAGAATTAATTTCCTTTTATTTAAGGCCAAATAGTAGCCATATCTTGATCATTGTGACTAATGCTGCAATGAACGTGGGCGTATGACATCTTTATGAGGTGATAATTTTGTTTTTTTGACTATGTCCCCAGATGAGGGATTGCTAGATTATATGGTAAATTCCATTTTTTTCGAGCAACCTCCATACTGTTTTAATTAACAGCTATATCAATTTACATTCCCACCATGTCTTCTTAAATGATTTTAGTACAACTCTATTCCATTTCAAGTCTCCTCTCACTGGTTAAACTGCTGCTTTGCCCTGCCAACCTGGCACTACATTCACCTACCTACTTTGTGAATAGATAGAAGCTCTGTTCAAAAATGGATATTGTGTCATGACATCCTTAGAGCTATTAAACCCCATATTCCTGTCCACTCCCTTTGCTCCTTTCCCTAAACCCAGCACTTCACTGATGTCACTTTACTCCCAACAGGTGATTGTCTTTTCTCTCCAGCATAATAGAGGTCATGGAAGCATGGAACCACCATATTTTCCTCTCTTCTTCCTCCAAGTTTATTTTAACTCATCTTCTTACATCTACATTTCAAACTTGGCTGTGCATTAGAATCCCCCATGAAAATGGTACGATTCCCAACTCTCACACAGAACCCCAGTCCAATTAAATCAACATCTATGGGGCACAGGCACTGATATATTTTAAAGCTTCTCAGTTGATTTCAATGGGCAGTCAAGTTTGTGGACCACTGTTCTAATCTCAAACATCCCGAGAGCAATCTTTTAAACCTGCCTGATTATAAGAATCACCAGGTGTGCTTATTAAATGTTCAGCTCCCCAGGGTACTCTAGTGGAAACATTAATTTGAAAGGTCTGGATTGGGGTAGCTAACAAGTAGCTGCAGGTGATCATTGTTTTCAGGCTAATTTGGGAAGCACTATCCTAGACTTTCCTGTATCTCCTAATACTTTCACACTGTACTGGCTTTTTCTTCTGGTCTCAAATATCTCTAAATATTTCTCATTCTTAAATCATTTTCCTTCTGCTGTACATTTTCCTACAGTTAACAGAATCTCTTTTTATTATCAAAAGTCTTGACAATGCCTTCCATCCAGTTATTAATTCAGCTTATTCTGGTTTTTATCCACACTACTCTTTTAACCCAAGATTTCCAACAAATAGCCAAAAGCCTTTTATGTTCTATTCTTTTTTCTGAATTCACTTCCCTGTAGCATTTGACCTTAACCATCTGCCCACTCTGAAAACATTATTCTCCCTTGGCTTTCTTCCTACTTCTCCAACCAACCTTTCTCTTTTAGTGAGTCAGCTCTTTCTACCTTCTCAAATGTTTCTCACAAGAATCTTTCTCACTGTTCTCCACAGCCACATTCTTTTCAGGTATTCTTATCCAGTATTGTGGCTTCAGCTAAAGCTACATACTGTCAGTCTCAACATTTTATCTCCAAATTTAAGCTCTACAGCTTTACATGCAACAAGTGCCATTAGCATGTGAATGCTTCTGATTCATTACGCCCAAAAGCAGACTTATTATTGCTATGCCTACATCGTTTTCTGTCTCAGCTACTTATGTTAAAATCACACTGCTTTGAATTGCTCAGGTAGAGTTCCTGAAATAATTCCTAGTGCTACTGTGTGCATCTGAGTTTGTATGAGCCCGTATATCATCAGATCTTTCCATGCTAGCACCACTTCAGAGTGAGGGATTATCTCCTGCTCATCTCAGTCCTGAAATATTTGCCCCAACCAGCAATTCATTCTTACCTCCACCAAATCCATGAGCTTCTTACTGCAGTGACCTGGGACCTCTCTTTTACCTTTGGATCATCTTCTATGCTTGGCTTCTGGAGACTGTTTCCATGGTGAGATTCTTGGCTCTCCTCTCAGACTACATTTCTCCCTCTACTGTGTTGCCTTAGTTAGCCTGCGCAGTTCTTAAAGTCCCACACCCCCCCACCAAGACCAGCTTTCTTGGAACAGATGCTGTGGCAATCCACCAGCTATATTTGCCCTATCCCTGTGAGCAAGCATTTGACAGATTTTATTTATAAAACATTTCTTGTATCTTTGTCCTTCTCTCTAGTCTCTGACCAACCCTAATCCAGGATTTTATTCTGTTTGCCTAGAACTACTATAGTAGTCTCTGCCTAGTCTCTTTCCTTGTCGTCACACAGCCCTCTGATTGCCTAATTCCCCAGCTGAAAGTCATTAATTGCTTTTTATTGCCAATAGACTAACAAATTGGAATTTTTTTTGGCTTACCATACAAATTCCTTCAACTGGCCCTAATGTGCTGTCTAGTCTCTCCTCCAGCCACTTTGTCCCCCAAAGTTATTTGCCCTACTCCTTCTCTTTCTCATTTTATCCATCTTGTTTCTCTCTCTCAAACCATTGGGTGGTTTGGATAATATTGCTGTGGAATTGTGGGCTTGGAAGATTTAAAAGAAAATAAAATATTTACCCAGGGAAATATATTAAAACTCTATGTATTTATGACTTTCCCCAGCTCAGATTCATAAGTCTAAAGCGAACAGCCAGTGCAACCAGGAAGAGTAGACTTCCCGACTGATGCAGGAGACATGTTCAGTGAATGCTTTCCATTCTCACATGCTGGTTCAGCAGGGTGTTAATGGGATTACCCACGCTTCATTTGGAGAAGGCTTAGCCCAGAATATATATCTGGATCGTACCTGAATATCCAAAGAGATCTTCCTACATCATAAACATTTCTGAGCCCTTGCGTAGATGTTAAAACCTTGGGTGCCTTTGTTGTGGTCCTTAATTCTGTTAATCGTCCTAGGTAAAGATTAGCTGCTCTTGTCAATTTAATTCAGCTTCAAACAAAGCAACAAGGTCACTATTTTTTTTTCCATTCTCTCCCTCTCCCTCTCTCTCTTTGCCAGCAAGCAGGATTGAGTTGTCATGTAGCTCTAATAGGCAGCACGGGGAATCGTTAGTCCACCTCAACGCCCTGACTGATGGGCACTTCACTTCAATCATCTGCCTGAGCAGTGGTGGCCCAGTACTATTGACACTGTGTCAGCTGCGAGAGAAGATGCCTTAATCGGCCCGGACACCCTCTGCATTGATTTGACAAGTTGCTGTAATGACCTTCTTGTTTTTCTGAAGGATTACTGTTTACTTGGAAGGTGCTGCTGACTAAATGTACTGCATTGTCATGGAAACGCTGCCTCCCCACCAGGCAGGGGTGGAGGGTGACATTGGGAGACTCTGAATATTTCAATAAACTGGTCTGTCCCGGGAGTACTAATTCCAGCCCATTAATCAGACCTACTCTGAAGAGCTAACCAGAATTAGAAACCAGCCTTGTCAGGTCCCCTGTAAAAAGACAGTTTGCTACAAAACTCATTATATTTCCAAAATCCATGTTTGGGTTTCCTTATAGTAAGAACGTGCTGTTCCTGTGGCCACCTCCTGTGTGCACCTGGAACTTTTGCCATTTATCTATTATTGAAAGAGGCTGGCTCTTCCCGTGCAGTCAGGCCCTAGCATTAGAAGGAGGGGTACCAATGAAAGAACACAAAACGTTGAGTGCCTGCCATGTAACTGATAATGAGTTGGGCACCGTTACATATGTGAGTAAGCACTGCTCTATAAATATTAGCTATGATTATTATCCTATTTCATTGATTTTAAGATAAATGATTTCCTCATCTTAACATTTCAGAAATCCGGTACATCTTATAAATCAATCCCAGTTTGCATTTGTTGTCAGCCAGGTGGCAGTTGTGACATACCTGAGAGAAAAGCTTCCATTGGCACTGTCTAGTACGAGTGAAAAAAAAAAGAAAACACCATCAAAGTGTTTTAGATTCAGTATTGCACATTTTGCAGTAAATGCTTTAAATGGATCACTTTTTTAAATCCTTAAAAAAATTATACAATTACATATTGCATTTTTTTTCTTACATAACAAGAAGTCCAGAAGGAAAAGTTTGCTGGGCATTTTTTCAATTGCTTAAGGATGTCACAGCCAAAGTCTCAGCAATTTTCTTTGTCTGTTCCTCCTGTATCCAAGATAGCTGCTGAGGATGAAGACATCACATCCTAATTACAGACAGAAAGATGAATAAAGGTCAAAGACTCTGGCTCTCAGCAATATCAGACCCCTTTAAAAGGATTCCTCTAGTTCACGCTTAACAATTTCCACCTGTATCTCATTAACCACTCCTATCTGCAAGGCAAGCTGGGATTCAAAATATCATGGCATATTGCTGCCCCTACTAAAACTAGGATTATATTATTGAGAAGACCATAATGAATATTGAGTAGGCAACTTCAGTCTCTGCCTTGCCCTAGGAGGAAGGCATTACTATATACATACTGTATGGATCATAAAATTGAAGCTTAAAGAGGCTAAAGATGACCCTTGCAACTGTCCCACAAAATAAATATTCTTATCCTTACACTACAGATAAAGGGTAAAGCAAGCCCACAGAGATTAGGCCACTTGCCCTGTCACAAGTCTATCTTACCCTGGAATTCAAGCACCATGTACCATACCACAAGTCATTTTAGGAAGGGCTATTTTCAATGGTTATAGATGAGATAATTTGGAGATGAAAGCAGGGAAACACCACTGAGGTTATGTTTCTCTTCTTCTTCCAGGGATCCAGCCAGTGGTCATGAGCAGAACTCATCTTCGTGGGTGTCTGTTATTTGTTTGATGTTTATTAAGCATGTACAGAATGTCTGACTGCTTTTCCAAAACTCCTGAATGGAAACCATGTGTCCATCTTTTACTGCCTATTTTAAGGCTTACTGGCCATGCAAGAATTTTATTTCTTGGTCTCTTCTTGACTCATGATCTTCCTAGGAAAGTCCTAAGCAACTTCAGCTGTAATTTAGAGGAGGCTTAGACATAAAAAGTGGAAATGTGAGTGGCCCAGTAAGGAATTGGAGGACCCCAAGTGTGATAAAGTAGGTACAGATGATTATCTGCATTATGGCACCTGGATAGGTAGGGTAGAGAAGTGATTTCTGCTTCTAGTCCCCTTTCCTATGGGCACTTCTTTCCCCACCCCACCCCCACAATGCACACACCATTCCCTGTAGTTCTGGTGGGGCTTTTATTCATGGACACCCATTTAATCATCTGATTCTAAGCTGGGCTCATGTCTTGATGGTAAGCCTAAGCTGTAAAGAGGTCCAATGATGATTCCAGGGTGGAGGGGTGAGACTCAAGTAGGGCCAGCTAGAAACATGCCTTGAGATTCTATATACGGGCACTGAAAGGAGGAATGTTTCTCTCCCTCATTTTAGATCATAAACCACTAAGAGGAAGCCCTGGGGTTGCTAGTAGCCATCTTTTTCACACCCTGGAAAGAGCTTTTCTGAGAATGATGCAATTATACAGAGGAAGGAAGAATCCCCAGATGGCAAGGTAGCCAAAGTCCTGACAACACCATTTGAGCACCTGGATCCAGCAATGCCTAAAGCTGTATATCTCTTCATCCATTCAAATTAGGTTGAAAGACACCAACAGCAAGAAAACAACAGCAGCAAAGAAATTCATTGTCTGATGTAACCATTCTCTATCACTTTCAATAAAAATTACTCTAATACTCTAGGGAAAAAAGCATTATTGCTAAATAAAGCCAAGACACAGCCAACTGAAAAGTGTAAAGGAATGTAAACAAGGTTATTATCTTAGACTGTGATATGGTTTGGATCTGTGTTCCCACCAAAATCTCATGTTCATTTGTAATCCCCAATGTTAGAGGTGGGGCCTGGTAGGAGGTGATTGGATCAGGGGCGTGGTGGGGTTTAATGGTTTAGCACCATCTACCTAGTGCTGCTCTCATGATAGAGTTCTCAGGAGCTCTGATTGTTTCAAAGCGTGTAGCACCTTTTCCCTCTCTCTCTTCCTCCAGCTCCAGCCACGTAATACAAGCCTGCTTTCTCTTTGCTTTCTGCTGTGATTATAAGTTTTCTGAGGCCTCCACGGAAGCTGAGCAGATGGCCAGCATCATGCTTCCTGTGCAGCCTGCAGAACCGTAAGCCAGCTAAACCTCTTCTCTTTATAAATTACCTGGTCTCAGGTATTTCTTAGTAGTGATGTGAGAACAGACTAATACAAACTGTTTGAAGGACAAGTATAAAATGAATTGAGAAGAATGATTCAAAACCAAGGTTGAGAACATGGAGAATGAGATGTATGTTTCCTTCCTATAATGTGTGTGTGTGTGTGTGTGTGTGTGTGTGTGTGTACAGAAATCAACAGTATGTATACATGATCCTGGATATATGTGAATGATGTATACACTTTATTTCATGTATGTTTTTGTGCATGTGTGTCTATTATATAGTTATTTTTAAATCTATGTAAGTGGTGTTCTGATCAATTTAGTAGTGCTTTTGGACAAATTTGAATTTTCTCAAAGCTTCTTTTTGTCATTTTCTC
The DNA here is from genome assembly GCF_009761245.1 of Sapajus apella. Lineage (NCBI taxonomy): Eukaryota > Metazoa > Chordata > Mammalia > Primates > Cebidae > Sapajus > Sapajus apella. Next base: position 7,884,896 of record NW_022437034.1, read on the forward strand.
AAGTACCAAATTAAACAATGTATATACTACCACAATCACTTAAATGCCAATGAAGTTTTTGTTTGTTTGTTTGTTTTTACCACGCACCCTGCCCTACCATGGTCTAGTAGCCAACTGAAAATTCTCGCCATCTTTTTCTTCCAGAAAGAGCTTCAGAAACACAAAAGCTACTGTAGTAATATCTTTAATTCTTAAAGCCACTTATTCAGACTGTTTCCTTTAATGAGTTTAAAAGTGCCATAACTGTGCATATTAGAACAAAATCAATTGTATTATCATTGTTCAATTTTCTTTTACTATTAACATCACATATTTATAAATATTTTCATGTGGCAGATGCATGCATGTTTCATATACCATGCTAGATGTGTACACAGGATGTCAGGAAGCAAAATAGAGGCATGTATGCGATGTTCAGCTAGACTACATGAGTCTCAGTTGCATGAATACTAAGATGACAGACTCTAACAGTGATTCACGGTAAAATTGCTAATAGACTTTACATTGTCTGTTATTCCCATATTCCATTGCCACTGAGTCAAATTAAAGGATGAGAAAAGTTAGATTTGTGTGTCACTTTAAATTGAAGCATGCTTCAATGTGCTACTTGAGCATAATAGAAGAATACCTATATATGCTCATATGTTGGCATGGTGATGGATTAAGCCAAGATAAATGGGGCAGTCAGCTGAAGCAGCAACTAATGATGGCCAAATCAGCAGTTAACAAGCTGGGGGCCTGACATGTATCAGGTTTTGAGAGAGAGAAAATATTAACAGTCCTCCTATCAACATCTGATGAGGGTAAAAAGAAGTTCATTGGGTCTTACTAGCCCAAACCTTAAAAGACAAGTCTCTTTTTGTACTAGCAATTGTTGCAATGATCAGGATCATTAAAATGCTTTCTCCCCATCTCTCCTCATGCCTCTCCCACTATGTAATTCCAGATTAATTGCTGGATACCTTAGGGTACTCAATGAAGCATCCTCTTGCAGAAGAAAAGAAAAAATCAAACTGTAAGTCATATTTCAGTACTTAAAAATAAATTTTTTCTTAATATTTTCATTTGATTTTTAGTTTCTATCTAGAAAAATTTGTGTTGTGACACCATTCTAACACAGAATGCTAGCTCATGTAGAGAGTAGGTTAAATCATGCCTCTGCCGGGCCCATGACTAAGCATGCAGATCCATATAGAACAGCCCACCCCTTACCCACATAAACTTGGAACCACCATGCAACTGGTGGGAAGGAGTTTTGCATTTGGTATCCCAGTATTATTCTGCATTTATTCTTTTCTATCTCCGTTTTTGTCCCATTTCACTCAACGTATACTCCACCCCTCTCTTTTTCCTTATTCTGTGTTTTCTTATTCCTATTGACAATCCATTTGGATATCCACTCTTACATTCTACCCCTAAGATACATTTCCTAAAAATTTGTTGTTCCCTAGTGACTGAGGACATAAAGCAATTCCAGAGAGAATGCACATGTCTGCCTAACTAAACTCCCAGGCAACTATCATATAAGCTGGAATAAACTGGACAATGGATATAAAATTGGATGTGTGTGCAGATGATCCTGGAAACAGCTGTATATGCACATCCATCACTGTTTAGTGGTCAGAAGGGCGGTAGCTTCTATGTGAGTGGAGCTACCCGTCAAGAAATGCTGAGACAGGTTCTCTGCTCCCCTAACTGTAGTTCAGGCCATGGATAACAACTAGACAATCTGATAAAATCCTAAAACTGTATTCATGAGGATAATAAATTACTTATCCCATTACACATTTGCATATTAATAGGAGTCCTGTAATATGATATATATATATAATTTAGTGATTCACAAGCTTAATGTAATGAACGCCTTCAATAGTGGAAACTGGGATCCCTTGAGCAGGCAGTAGAATGTTCCAGTTGTCAAAATCCTCTGCAGGGAGAGCCATGCATGTGATCTCCATAAAGAACCGACTTATAGACAAAGCCATGTCATCTACTTGTGTTTGTTCGTTAGCCTCATGCAGCAACAGAAACGTGAGATCAGTCTAGCCTGAAGCAGATTTTCCAAGAGAAACTGGGGGAAGGACAGACAAGTGATTAGAAATCTGACTTGGCTTTCGTATCAAAAGATGACTCCACATTTTGGGAAGAGCAAACCCTGTGCAGTGCCTCAGCAGGGTTTCAAGAGAGGGCTGACCTTCTCCTGGAGGAGGTAAGAGCTCTGTTCAATTTATCAACCCCAAGTGGCCTCTTCAGTACCATATCCTTTCACTCATTAGCTTTCAACTTTGTGCTCCAGCCTCTCAACATTACGTTCGTTTCCCAAAGTGCCATCTCCCTGTCCCCTCCAGGCCTGGAGACATTCTTTTCTGCTGCCTCTTTGCCTGGAAACTTCTCAATCATAGTGTATCTCACTTCTTGTTTTTTGGGTTTTTTTGTTTGTTTGTTTTGCTTCGAGCAATATCTCTAACACAGCAATCCTCAAAACACAATCCATCCTCAGACCAGCAACATTGACATCATGTGTGAGCTTGTTAGAAATGTATATCCTTATACCCTCGGCTTGCTTACCCCTCTCAGAAAAATGAGAGAAGTAACCAAGGAATTACCATCCACTGTTACGTCTCACCCGTCATAACAGTTGTCCAGAGCAGACAGTGTGCTCATTACTGCTTGCATCCTTTTTGTCCAGATGGTGTTACTATGGGGAGCTTCAAGCTTGACTGACACATAGTGTGGCCTCAATAAATACCAATTAAATAAATGAATGATTCCAAAGGAAATGAGAGGAAGAATTGTGTGGTGGTCAAACACACAGGCTCTAGATCCAGACTGCCTGAGATCAAATCCTAACTCCTTGATATGATTTAGCTGTGTCCCCAACCCAAATCTCACCTTGAGTTGTAGTTCCCATAATCCCCATGTGTGATGCGAGGGATCTGGTGGGAGATAATTGAATCATGAGGGCAGTTTCCCCCATGCTCTTCCCATGATAGTAAGTTCTCATGAGATCTTATGGCTTTATAAGACACTTCCTCCTTTGCTCAGCTCTCATTCTTCTCTCCTCTATTGCTATGTGAAGAACGACATGCTTGCTTCCATTTTTGCCATTGCTATAAGATTCCTGAGGCCTCCCCAGCCATGAAGAACTGTGAGTCAATTAAACTCCTTCCTTTATAATTTACCTACTCTTGGATATGTCCTTAGAGCAGCATGAGAATGAACTAGTACATGCTTACACTCCTGATCATGTGGCTATAAACAGTCATTGAGCCTCTATGCTTCCTGGTAAAACAGACGGTAATGGCCTCAATTTTGTAGACTTGTCATGTGGATTTGATACCTTCATACTGGTAAGGTACTTCAAACAATGCACAGACTCTAGTAAGTACCCAATATTAGTAGTATACACAAGGGCTTTAATTCTGACATAAACATCTCTTTATTTCAGAGAGATTTCACTGGATTTCCCCAAATGATACTTGGAATCTCAATCTGAAATAAACATGCATATATGTCCAGATTCTTTTTCTTGGCACTTTTCAATAGCTCTAAAGAAGAGTTTCTTTTGGTGATGTTTTCCACCCAATTAATAGTGTTTATAAATTGGAAGCAGAGTTGATGAAAGCAGGGATTTTTCTAAACAGTCTCTCACTTCTCCCCTTCTCACCTTTTTTTTCTCCCAGCCCCCCTCTTTTTCCCCTCTCTCTCCATTTTCCATTTTCTTCTTTCTCTTCTTTTCTTTTGTCTTTCTATCTCTTTTATGTGCCCACCATTATTCTCCACTCCTGCCATAATGACTTCCTTCCTTCTCTTTCTCTCTTCCCCAAATACCTTTGGAGCCATTACAGTTGGTTTCTGCCAAAACTTTTAAATGCCACAAAGAGTCTGAGATATCCAAGAGTTATAAATCACTCTCAACCACCCACCGTTTTTAGCCCAAATGAACATGCTAGGAAAATGTCAAGGAAAAGAGAATGAATGGAAATGAAGCCCTCAAAGTTATTTCGTTCACCAAACCTAAAACCGAGTTTCCTTGCTGGTCTTTTGGCTGAGGCATCTTCTTACATATCTGTCCATAAAGCGAAGGCAGGATTGGGGACCGCTTGCTGTCAGAGTGGGCAAAATGCCCATCTCACAGGGCACACAAAGTGGACAGACTATGGTTAACTGAGCTCCTGACTCATGTCACTTGCTTCATCCACTCAGGTGGCATGAAGGGGTCTCTGCTGGAAAGAGCTGCCTTCAGAGATAGGGACTGTACTGAAGAATATGGCTGTGCCTAGATACAGGGACAACCTCCTCATGTGTGCAAAAGAGATGATCTGATGTTTGGTGAGAGGTTGAACAAGATGACTTCAGCATTTTCTTCAAAGTGGAGATTCTGTGATTGTGTGACTTCTTGACTTCAGACTCTTGTTGAAGGGACTGGAATCCTGCTGTGCACTAGGTGACCTCCTTACCTCTACCCAGCCCCTATGACCATGGGGGTCTTGCTTAATGGTCATCACCCTCTCAACCATCTGGCAAACAAAAAATGCCTCCTTTAGGCTTCACCTTAGCCCTGGACTATTTCTAAAGTATAAACGATAAACAAATACCTCCCTCAGAGGTGGCCAAGAAGATAGGCCCATGACCCACCTTAGCCAGGTGATGGCAGCTTACAGGCTCAGATGGAGGTATTGTGCTACAGAGAAGGGAAGTTATGGTGGCAATGGATCATGCCCTTCTTTGCCTCTCCTCCTAGCAGAGGACTCCTCTGCCACTCTCAGGAATGTGCCTTCCTTATCTCTTAAAAGCCAAATCAAATTGCTGTCCCTATCCCCTTCCAGCCAAATAGGTGACACCTACCAGGGCGGGCAGAGAAAAAAGGGCATTATATGCCTCTACCTCTGGTTCCCCTTCATTTCATTGAGCTCACGCTTTCCCTCTTCATGTCACTGAAAATGTTATTTATTGATCCTGCTGACAGCAGCAGTAAATAGAGCCTGGGTTGTTTTACATCGCTGATGAGAAGGCAGGCTCCATAACTCATCAGGCCCAATCTGACTCCACATCAGTCCTCTTCTTCTTTTTCTCTTCTGTATCTCATTACAGAAACAGGAATTAATACACATGGACAGAAGAGAAATGAGTTCAGCTGCTTGCTGCTCTTAGAAGGCAAGCATCCGCAGCAGTTCTTTAAGAAAATTTGATGGATGGGCCAGGTTGCCATCTGTCGGCATGCCTTGGTGCAGGCCCCTTAGCTGTGCCCTAATGGTAATAGACTGGGGGTCATCACATACTTGAGCTTGAGCTGAGGTTTGGGGAGTACCATAGAGAAAGATAGTCCCTCTAACCATCCTTCCTAGTCCGAACTGCACAGCTATGGGCCACAGATGTCCTGAACTGTAGGATAAACATAGTAGTTTCTTGGCGCATCTATTTTACTTCCAGATTCAAGGGGTAAATATGCACTAAAATAAACCTATGTATACCTTGACATTGAATGTAAATGAACACGAAATTTAATGGGAAACCACAAAGAAATTTCACTCTTGTGATGAGCCTCTAGAGTTATTCTTCACTCCTTCAGTGACAGACATTACTTCATTCCTGCTTTGGAACGTTTTCAGATTAAATACTCAGCAACTAACCAAGCTATTCATCCTACTTTTTTGAAGGCACCATCCTAAATAGTGACCTTGCTTTGTGGAGTTTGACCTAAAACAATAGACAATGAGTCTAATTGAGAAAAAGAATGTTGAATGGAATACACACTAGAAGATGGATGGCCTGACATGATTTTCCAGCCTCAGTTCATTGCCAGTGACTTCAAGCCCATCACTTTATTTCCTCAAACACTCACTCTCCTCCTCTATTAACTGGAGATGGTGGCACTTGCCTGCCTGGGTCCGGTGGGTATGGTATTATATCAACTGAAATAAAGTGGGGACCTTTGCTTGTCAACATTCTTACAAATGGGATTTCCCTGCGATATTAAATCCCAGATCCTCACCAGTTTCCCAAGGCAGGCACATCATCATCAGCACGGACATATAAAAGACTGCACATCATAAATGGCTTCACCATGTAAAACACAATTTGAATCCTTACTAAGCACCTACTAGTTGAATTAGGGCCAGGTGCTGGAGAATACAAAGTAGGACTAAAAGATGACTCTGATCTGAGGAAGTCAATGTCGCATGAAGAAGTTAGCCAAATGTCCCCAGTGTGCCACACCCAGAAAGCAATGGCAAGAACATCTTGTGGGTTGTGTGTTCAGATGGTACAATAAACAAGACAACCATAGCACTCTTTTATGTGGGTCTAGAATATGCCAGGCACTATTCCGAGATAACATATACTTAACACCTCTAAACCTTGTAACAAATGTGTACAATGTATCTTTATTTTTTAAATGAATAAGTTAAAAAGATAAAGAAATTATTGTCATATTATAATTGAAGAATTGAGGCTTAATGAGATGAAGAAGCTTGCCATCCACACCATCCTATAGTGTTGGGACCCATATTTGGTTGACTTCAAAGCCCGTGGCTACAGGGTTTTCCTGAGCAGCGGTGACCATGTGTGTGTGGAAGGCTGTTTATGGAAGGTACTCATTTTTCTTCACCTCTAATCCATTGACACACTAATTATGTCTGATCCCTCATTGTGCCACAGTTTCTTCATTTGCAAAATAAAGAAATTGATTTAGATCATATTAATTTTAAGATGCTGGATATACTTGTGAAAAAGGAAGCTAGGAAGAATTCAACCTTAAATCTGCAAAACCTTCTGATCGGTTTTAAAATCTGTTCTAACTAAAATGAAGAAGGGTACCATACAACCTTAAACTAGGCTTAATTTATCTCGCAGGGGATAATGTCTTTTATTTTGGAAAACTGAAGGTACTAAGAGAAACTTCACTATGCATCCAGTTCTTTGAAATAAATTGTAAGGCTATATATATCTACATATATAAATATATATATATATATATATATATATAAAGCATATACATATTCATATAGTGTATCTAGTATACACATACATAAGCATATGTATAGTTATACAAATATCTCTCATTATTATCATTATTATTAACCTGTTTGAATTTGAGGCTGACTCTTCCTCTCCTATACTCAGAGCTTGAAAATTCCCAGTTCTTACTCCTTTCTTTTCCACCTTTAGAAGTTGCTGCTGCTTATTTCCCAGCTATTTCTTGGTTCCTAACTTTGCTTAAAAGCATTTCTAATTCCACACATTGAAAAGTGGATTGCAAATGAAGTTTAATACAAAATGTTTTGTACCAAGAAAACTAATGCCCATTTTTTCCCCCCTAATGAATGCCAAAGTCATCACAGACTCAAGGCTCATGAATAATGTATATCTTCCAATTAAGCTCAAATACTGTTCCGTTCTTGCAACTGATATGTAATGCCTGCTCTGGCCTTAGAATGGGCACTGAGGCTTGGAGTAGAAGGAGGGGTTGGGGAGAGGGGTGTGTGTGTGTGTGTGTGTGTGTGTGCACGCGCGTGCATGTACGTGTGTGTGTATCTGACAGCTAAGCTTCCACAACCTGTAGCGTGCTCATTACCTCCTGGGAGTTAAACTTCCCATGCTTGAGGCTCCAGAGACATGTGAGTTTTTGCAACCATAAATAAAATTTATTTTAAATTTCTAAATCTCCAAACCTGTTCCTTAGTAGCCTGGAGTTCTTGCTGATCACCCTACCGTCTGTTTCCAAACCATCAAGTCTATTTGGCTAGCAGGTGCCCACCTCCCCCACTTTTTAGAAAGCTGGATGGTTTCAGAAGGGAAGCCTCTGGAACCCTCCTCTCCAAGAAAGCTACAGTGATGACTCTGTGAGTAGCTCATTTGCTTCCTTGGGCTTCTGATTGAGATGCCCTTCTTTACCAAGAGAGCCACACAAGCCTTTTGAGGCTGCTGAATTGGGCATGTTCCACTATCAAAACCACAGAGCCAGGAAGACCTGATTTCAAGTCATGACACACCCAGGAAGGGCGATTATTTCACATCTTTGAGCCTCAGTCCTCTCACTAGAAACAGAGGATGGTAAACAACAATTGTGGTACCCAGAGAGGGTGCATAGACTAAAAGCAATATTTTCTATACATGATGAAGCCCCTTGAAAATGTTAGGAATTACCCTCTGTGCTCTGAGTGTATAGACATCCTCACTTACAGCTTCATGACTGGACATGACAAAGCCCCAGGGCTTGGGCTGCTCTGAGCCTGATTAATGTTGTTCATAAAAATATTCATCCATCAGGCTTTCCATTTGTAGCACTTAGTTGTGCCAAATAACTGAGCCAGCCAGTGGTTTCTTAGAATTACACCATCTAATAATGAATGCTGGAGACAGATTTTTTTTTTCAGCCTGAAATCTCTTCTTATAACTCAGGGCTGATGAGTGCTGCCCTACATTTCTCGATGGATCCAATTTAACACCAGAAGAAGCAGTGACTCAGACTAACTTATATATCTCAAGACGAGTTTCACCTTTTCCTCTGAGGCCGTATCAGTTCAATTGCATAAGTGCAAATTTATTGAAAGTGGTTTGGTGCTTAGCTTTTCTCTATTGGCAGTAATGGAGTTTAAATTTATAGCAGGCTGATGAATTTCAGATAAGAGAACCATTACCTTACAACAACATTAAGGAAAAATATATAACTCCGATTGCTGAACCTCGAATGTGTATTGTTTGAATGAGGGTAGATGGATGAGGTAGGCTGACATTTGCAAATGCAATTCCTTTCCATCCTCTTGGTGCTAACCCAGGAGCCTGAAAGTAAGGCATAGTCCAGAAAGGACTTGGGATAGCTATGCATTACAAGTCATTACAACCAAATAGCAGGAGTAGGCTACGATCTAAAGGAGAGAATTTTTCTTTCTCTTTAGTAATATAATTGGAGGTATCTTTTGGCAATGTACTGAGACTGTTAAAGGGCTTAGGTTGTTCCTTTGGTGCTTGTCGTGTTCCTCTCCCATAGGTTATTCTCCTTATACTACAAGGCTTTGTCTTCCCACGGGGTGGAACTCTGGCATTGCAGAGATTAAAATGAAGGATGCACGGTGCAAATGTGCAAGGCCTCAGAGAGGATGGAAGGGGCCTGGGCTTCTCCATTACCTTGAGCCTCCTGGTATATAGAAAAAAAAGGAGAAGAAATACTAAAACGGTGTTATAAAAATTATGTTATTTTTAAAACAGTTACACGGAACAAATTAACTCTTTAAGTTAAAAATAATGTAGTATCAATATGCTGTGCATAAGATAATCACAGAACTACTAAAATAGGGGTTATGGATGGTATTTTTCCATAGTGGAACACCAGTTTTGGGCTGTGTGATTAACTTTATTTTTCCCCCACGTCTGTCATGCCTCTCAGCAATTGTGTGAATAACCTCATTTAAAGATAAAGTTGAAGTCTAAATGTGAGGTCCTCTGTGGGTTTGTGTGTCGAATACCCTTTCTGGGTCTTGTTCTCCTCATTCACAAAGTGCATATGTGTGTGAGGCAGGGGTGGAGTTGGGGGGGTCCCAGAGCTTCAGGGGTGCAAGGTGGGATCACAGTTCCAAAGGCAAGAGTTCATTCTTTCAGGATACGAGGAGTCATTCTTGCTGCTGTCAGCACAGAAGGCAGCTCCACTCAGGCCTCCAGAGCCCTGTGCTTGGAGTATTTTCCCTGTGGTCCTCTCTCTGCCCCAGGCCCCTTCTCTGTAGTTTGTGCTGTTGGGGGTGAACCAGCCACAACTCAACCTGAAGATGAGAAGAAATGGGAGGAAAGCATAGTTCATTTCTATTCGTTCTCCTGAGCTTCCTGAGAAAGGATAGCTAAAGAGATGAAACACTAAAACTGCCTCTGTCATTTTAGACACCAGGACCCTTGGCGTTTCTCCTGGCACTGTGGACAGGGGTGGGAAGGACAGGATTTACCAAAGCCTCATGGATGGCCACTCTAACGGCACATGTGGGTCATTTCTGTATGACTTACACGTTCCTTTCTGGAGCACCAGAGGAAGCCAGGCACTGAAAATGCAGTTAACTTTAAGAGAGAAACCTGTTTTCTATTAATAACAACAGAGGGATTTGTGCTGAATGAGACATTCATTTTGTGGTGTACACAAAGCAAATTTGAAAGAAAAGAGGCTACATTTGCTTGGCTAGTTATTTATTTTGAAAAGAATCGGCTATTAGCTGAACACAGCAAAGTGTGAGTGAGATTAAATAGGCACACAACTTGATGTTTTGCCAGCAATTTTCTTAGCCAACAAATGGCTTTTGGTGTGGCCCAGTCTTGGAACAGTTGATCCTGTCATTCTGGGCTGAAGCAATTGACCGTGGATTCTTGTTATAATAGCACAATAGAAGAGACCCAGGCTGATGTGGCCTTTACTGGAAAGGAGTATCTCAAACACAAATTGCAGAACAGTGGTTAGTGCTGGTTTAAAGATGTCAATTACAATTTTAATATGGAGTCTGTGAGGCTCTATCAGTAACCAGGAGTTTGGTTGTTTTAATGTAAAGACAATTGGGCACACATCAAACTTATAAAAGTATCAATAACATATTACTGTTTTTCATGGACTAACAATTTTTAAGGTAAGGAAAAAAATATTATTTAGTTCAATTATTAATTCAGTTTTCTTATTTTACAGATGAAGAAACTGAAGCCTGCAGAAATGAGTCTAATGTCTTTCCTGGTATACAGATATGAGCCCAATCTCCTCTTTTTAGTGTCTTGAGTTACAGAAATTGATATTGTGGAGCTTCTGAATTAGGAAGGACAGATTACTTTCTCTGGTCCCATTTTAATTTTTCTCAAAACTCATAAAATATGATTAGAGTGCTTTTTAATTTTTTCTGAAAAGCAGGAAATCGTAAGATTGAGAAATAGTTTAATGTGAACCTGATGGCTTGATTAATTAATCACTAAGCTGAGGGACCACTACAATTCATATGTCAATTCAGACTATTTTCGGGAAATGATTTGAATCAATTGCTAATGAAATTGAGAAATTTAGGAGCCGCTTTCTGACTTCCAAATGACAGGGCTCATATTTAACTCAAGAGATGTGACAGTTAATGACAACATAAAAATGCCATGAATTATTTTCCAGATCATGGGAAAAATTACAGCACCTCTTCATTGAAACAGCTCTTAGCTCATCAGCATGAAAATAAACAGCCTTAATCACATGCTAAGAAATCTATGATACTGTTTAAAAGCTAGGTTCTTTCTGAAATAAACAAAGGCCGTAATCCTCAGGAATAATTGTAATATTTCATAACCTCTTCCTTAATACGGAGTGATAGATGAACTTAGTGTGGCTGATATCACAACTGACATCCTATGGGAAAAAAAAAAAACTGGATCATTATTCTTCTATCTAATTTCTTTAAATCCTTAAAATAGGGAGAATTTAACTTCTATTTTCTGCTTCAATTCATAGGTGCATGTTTTCTAGCCCTTTTTATGTTTAAAAGGGCCAGCTTTGCATATCTTTCCATAACTTCTCATTTCCAGCAGTACTTTTTAATTAATTTAAAGTTACATCTAGATATAACAAGACAGTTATTGTGTGTTAATGAAATACCAATGGAGAGTGCACTGATCAATATTTAATCTCATTAAGGTGTATACAATGCAATATTACCATGTAATTAACTCAAAACAGCGTAAGTAATCTGTGCATGTTTAAATTTTTATTAATATATTTGTTAAAAATTTTAGATCATGCTGCTTTATGGGCTTACTTGAGAGATATAAAATTAAAATGTTTGTCAAGATGCTACTGCAGCAACTATTAAATGTAGCTCTTAATCATCTTAACAGTCCTTAAGGTTCCCATGTAGTTCTAATTGTCTCACTGAGGATGAAAGATTATTTTGCCACAAACAAGGGTCCATATGTAAAACCTTCCTGGAATGATTGTCTTTTGATTATTCTATTTTTAGTACCCCTGTGGCTTTGCCCAGATATGACAGGGATGATGCATGCAAGACGATGTGAAACACGTTTAATATTTTAGGAACATCCTTTAAAGAGCTACCCATTCCTGGAAGAAAAAAAATATTTTTTGAAGTAAATATCACTGGATTACTCTAACATGTGTCTAATTGGATTTTAACACCATCGCTTCACAAATTCCCTTGAAATTATAACTTGGGGGTAAACTTTGGTGGGGTAGCTCTATCTTAAACAAGGACCAGAATCTGTTGTCATGATCTCCAGAGGCTCAGATATACAGCATTACAACATGAGAAAACATTTGAATGAAGGTCCTATACTCAAATCCAGGAATAGGCTGTTGTACATAGACAGTAACTTGGGTGGTGCCACAGAATTTGTGCTAAGTTAATATGAAGAATGTGAGCTCACAGTTACAAAGCCAAAGCTCTTTTATAGAGCTGCTTTATATTTAGTAATATAAAACATAGTAATATTACTAATTTAATAGTAATATTAATTACTTTTAGCAACTGATAGTTGCTGCAGTAGCATCTTGACAAACATTTTAATTTTATATCTCTCAAGTAAGCCCATAAAACAGCACGATCTAAATAGTTTTAACGAATATGTTAATAAAAATTTAAGCATGCATGGATTACTTATGCTGTTTTGAGTTAATTACATAGTAATATTGCCTTGTATATACCTTAATTAGATTAAATATAAAGCACTTTTGTAGAGCAGGGCTCAGAAAGTTTGCAATGTCTCACATTTCCCTAAATCCCTCAAGCAAATTCAGTTCTTGAACCAGGGAACAATTACTTGAATCGGCCCATTCCATGTGAAAGTAGATGTGTTTAGAGACTCTCTCTGTGCTCCCTAAGGCTGTTGGAACACCCAACACACTGGGAAACTATTGTATACATATAAATATAAAGATTGAAGTTGGTAGGATGGTGATTTTATCCCAAAGGTTCGTGTTGCTTCCCTCAAGTCTACCATTTTATTGTAGAAAGAATATAGGAGTTACTGGGACAATGTATTGCTCTTCACCATTCTTGGTATGTATATCTTGCTTAAATGTTAGGATGGCATTTCTATGTTTTTATCTCCATGAATGAGGCGGTAAGTGATAACTCATGCCTTGTGATTCCCTGTCTCACCCATGAGTGATGATGACAGCAGGGTTCAGTCATCATATATGATATATGCAGCATATTTCTCTTCCTCTCTCTTGAGATGGTCTGCAAATGCTGAAAATGACAGTTATAGAAGGTAAAATAAATAAATAAATAAAAGGTGTGGGATAACGATGTTCCAATAGAAGTAAACTTTTAAATACTTCTGTGTGCCTGTGTTGCTGACGAAGCCATTGAGACATGCATGAGCTAACACGAATGGCTGAAAATGGTTACCTTCACCTCTGCTTTCCCATCCTGGCACTATCATAGTTAGAAAAATCTTGAGTCCACAATTCCATTAATTCCACAGTTTTAAATCTTTAGTAGCTAGATAGATTTCAGGTCTAAGCAAGCTGTGAAGACAAGTCAGGGAAAGATGCGCAAAGTCCTTCATTCATTGGGTTCATGTCTAAATTCAGTCAGGTGGATGTTTCTACAGTCAGTCCTGGAGTCCCAGGTAGCAGGCAGCTGTGTGGTACAGGTGAAGGAGGACTTTACCACCATAGCCACAAACTGTCCTCATATACTTTCTCCTCATAGAGATGGAAAAATGAGAATACTCGAATTTGTTTATATGAAAACTGAGATTTCAGAGGTCCTTTGCCAATAAAGAAAAATTTCTTTTTTTTGTTTGCTTGTTTTTGTTTTTTAGAGACAGGGTCTTACTATGTTGCCCAGGCTGGAATGCAGTGATACAATCATAACTCACTGCAGCCTCGAACCCCTGGGCTCAAGCAGTCCTCCCACTTCAGCCTCCTCAGTAGCTGGGACTATAGGCATGCACCACCATTCCCAGATATTTTATTATTTTTATGTTTAGAGATGGGGTCTTGATATGTTTCCCAGGCCCATCTATAACTCCTGGCTTCAGGTGATCCTTCTGCTTTGGCCTCTCAAAACCCTGGGATTACGGCGATTAACCACTGCACCTGGTCAAAAAATTAATTTTTAACCTCAAGAAAAAGGCAACGAAAGAAACCAGAAAATATGTGAGTACTTTGGTCTGGAACAAAGAACACAGCTAGACTATTCAGAAGACTCTCCAAGTAGAGTGACTTCTGATTTTAATGTAACAAAATTATTTTAATTTATTTATTATATTACTTTTAGCTTTTTCCTCCAAAAAATGGCCTTTTATTTCTTTGCAGTCAACTCCACCCTCTCTATCCCATTCCAGCCACGTGCAACCACTGAAGTGCTTGCTGTCATTACAGTTTTGCCTTTCTTGGAATCTTATTTCAATGGAATCATACAATACGTAATCTTTTGAATCAAGCTTCTTTTACTTAGCACAATGCTTTCAAGATTTGTCACATCATTAATTACTTCAGTAGTTCGGGCTTTCATACTTCTGAGTGGTATCTTGTGAATTGATATGCTCTATGTGTTCATAATTTAATCAATTGATATATATCTGTTTTATCCAGTTTTTGGCTATTATAATAAAATGTATGTGAACATTTGGGCACAAGTCTTTTGACAGATATGTTTTCATTTCCCTTGAATACTCAAGAGTGTAAACGCTGGATGGATGATGGTAAAAGTATGCTTCACTTTATTAGAAACTGTCATGTGTTTCTTAAAGTGGTTGCATAACTTTTTGTTCATACCAGAAATTGTGTGAGCGGTCTGGCAACTTCACAACCTTGCCAATGCTTAGATTCTTGGTCTTTTTCTTTCAGCTGTTCTACTGGATATGTAATAGTATTTTACTCTGGTTTTAATTTGCATTTCTATTTTGTAGAAGTGTTTAGTGTAAGGCTGGTTGCCTCGCCGGGAGTTCGGACACGCCCATCTCCCTCCCCACTTGAAAATTACATTATCAGAACATGCCCATCATCTAGCTCCACCTTGGAAATCCCCTCTGCACTCGGCAGCTAACCCCACCCTTGGAAATCCCCTCTGCACTCAGCACTTAGCCCGCTCACTGGAAATCCCACCTACCTACCAATAGCAGCTCACCCCGTCCACATCCTGTTTCTCCAAATCCAATCGAATGCCTTCACTCCCTATAAAACCCCACTCCTGAGAGGAGTCAGGCGCGACTTCCCTGGCCCCTCTCCCTGGGACTACAGAACCTCGCCCTGGAGCTGAATAAATTGGCATCTAATTTTCTTGTTCTGGCCTCAGTTTCCTCGTTTTTAACTCAACAATAAACCTACAGAGAATAAACTTTACATTTAGTATCTTTTCATGTTCTTATTTAGCCATAAACACTCTTTGGTGAAGTAACTGTTC
The DNA here is from genome assembly GCF_009761245.1 of Sapajus apella. Classification (NCBI taxonomy): domain Eukaryota; kingdom Metazoa; phylum Chordata; class Mammalia; order Primates; family Cebidae; genus Sapajus; species Sapajus apella. The sequence continues at coordinate 7,900,267 of NW_022437034.1, forward strand.
AAATCATTTGCCCTTTAAAAAAATTTTTTTTTACTTAATATTTTAATAATCCTTTATTCTGAATACAAGTCCTTTATATGATGGGTTTCACAAATTCTTTCCCAGGGTATGATTTGCCTTTTCATTTTCAAAACACTCTATTCCTTTTTTACGTGCTATAAAGAAATCTTGGTAACACACAAAGATATCAAGGTCACAAAAATTATCTCCATTAAATTTTTCTATAAGTTTTACTGTTTTAGCTTGTAATTTTATTTCTATGATCCGTGAAGATCTATGTATTATATATAGTATGAGATAAGGATTAAGGTTCATTTTTTCCATAGGGATATCCAGTTGTTTCAGCACCTTTTGTTGAAAAGAATTTTCTTTCCCTTATGGTATTACCTTGTCACACTTGTTGAAATCAGTTAGCCATGTAAGTGTGAGACTGTATCTGGACTTTCTATTCTACCACATTAAACTATATGTCTATCACACTGTTTTAATTACTGTAGCTGAAAAGTAAATCTTGCTGATAGGTTATATATTCCAATGACCATTATTTCCAAAATTGTCTTGACCATTCTGGCCTTCAAATTTCTATAAAATTTAGAATCAATTTGTCAATATCTTTTTTTTTTTCCTGCTGATATTTTGATTGAGATTGAGATTACATTATATCTATAAATTAATTTTGGAAAATTTGACATTACAATGCCATTCAGTCTCCAGATGCAATTCTCTCATAATATTTTGCAGTTTTCAATGTGCAGCTCTTGTACAAATTGTCTTATATTTATTGATAAAATTAATATTTATGATATCGCAATTGGTATCTTTATTTACTTATTTATTTTGAAACAGAGTCTCACTCTGTTGCTCAGACTGGAGTGCTATGGCATGATCTTGGTTCACTGCAACCCCACCTCCTGGGTTCAAGTGATTCTTGTGCCTCAGCCTCCTGAGCAGCTGGGATTACAGGCATGCACCACTATGCCAGGCTAATTTTTGTAGAGACAGGGTTTCACCATGTTAGCCAGGCAGGTCTCCAACCCCTGGCCTCAAGCAATCTGCCTGCCTCAGCCTCCCAAAGTGCTGGGATTACAGGTGTGAGCCACTGCGCCTGGCCAGTGCAATTATTTTTTATATTGAGGTTATATTCTGCCATTTTATTGAAATCAATTATTAGTTCATATTAGCTTTTTGTAGATTTCTTGGATTTTCTACTTAGATAATCATGTTGTCTGCAAATAAATTCAGCCTTTCTTATTACTTTTCAATCTGTTCACTTCTACTTCTTCTCACTTTATCACATTAAGATGTCTCATACGATGTTAAAAATGGCAGAAGCAACATCATGCATTCAGTCTTTCTCCATTTTGGATGAAGTCGGATTTAGGTTTTTCATCATGTTGAGGAATTTTCCTTCCTAAATTTGAGAGACACTTAAAGACAGAAGTAAATGAAGAGATATACTTTACTCATGGATCTGAAGACTCAGTATCCTTTGGATGTCAATTCTCCCAAAATTTAACTGCATATTCTATGTAATTCCAGTCAAATTTCCAGAAGTCTTTTTAGTAGAAATGGAAAGGCTGTTTCTCAAATTCTTATAGAAATGCAAAGGACCTAGAATTGCTAAAACAACTTTGAAAAATAACAAGGTTGAAAAACTGTACTACTTGACTTCAAGATTTATTATAAAACTACAGAAATCAAAAAAGTTTGACATTGGAGTTAAAATAGGTGACTAATGTAACAGAATAGATAAACAAGCAATGGACTCCTATATATGTAATTAGTTGGCTTTCAAAAAAGAAGAAAAATCTATTTCGTGGGGTATAAACAGTCACTTCAACAAATGGTGCTAAAAAACAACTTCAACAAATGGTGCTAGAAAAAAGTATCGATATATTAAAAATGAATTTTGATTCATATCTTTCAAAAATTAACCCACAGTGAATTATAGTCCTAAATGCAATGCCCAAACTATAAAATTCCTCAGTAAAAATGTAGGAGAAAGGCTTTCTTTGCTACAACAGTAAGGGGAAAAACCATTTAGAAATTGCTAAATTGGGCTTCATCACAATTAAGAACTCCTGCTTGTTGGATAATTTTCTTAAAGCAAAAAAGAAAAAGCCCTAAAAATAAATAATGCTGTTAAGACAGTGAAGAAACAAGCCACAGACTGCAAGAATATATTTGCAAATAACATATCTAATAAATGACTTGCATCCAGCATATATCAAGATATCAAATATTTCATAAGAAAATAACCCAATTTTAAATATGCACAAACTATTATGAAGATAGAACAGCAGTCCCAACATACAGCTTTGAAAAAGAAAATAGAGAGGATGAAGAAAAAGTAATACAGGTATTGATCGACTTACGACCTATGCAACTTACGACCATTCGACTTTACAACCACAATCACTAGCCACGACTGCTCCGCATCTGGCAGCGCAAACGTTGCCCAGCTGGGCGCACAACAGTGTGGACCAGCTTCCGGCAGCACTACCTTCTCCGCGTGCACCATTTCAACTGTTATCCCAGACTCGGTACAGCAATTTGTGTTTTGTGTCCTGGATATTTTTCATCAAACCCCTCCCAATAAACTTCTTATACATTTTGAAGCAATGGACCCAAACATCGAACTATTTGCAAGGATTGAACGGATGGCGCACGATGTGTTTCATCCGCATCATGAAATTTATGAAGAAGAAAAGAAACATACAATTCAGACAAAGCTCACCATGTTTATGAAAAAACCAACTCCGGTAACCCCAACTGCTGCCTCAGATGACGACATCAATGATCCGCAGCCAAGCACCAGCGGCCAATAAAATGTTTCATACATGTTTATATATTTTGATATGTTTTGCAATTGGGAAAATGTTTCCTATGGTATTTTTTACACCTGTATTTTGTATTTTTGTATGCACCTGTATTTTGTAATTTTGTATGTTTTGCAAATATTAAACCAATTGTACTTGTAATGCAGTGTTTTACTTAAACCTGATGAATGTAAAAATAAGAAACAAAATGGTGTAGAGATGATACAAATGGCATAAAATGAACAAAGAAAATTATAATATATAACAATAATGAAAGAAAATTATGATAAAATATGACTTAAAGATTTTTATAACATCATTTCACAGTACTATACATATAGCCTACTCAACTTACGACCAAATCATGTTACGACCGGTCTGTCGGAACCAATCGTGGTGGTAAGTCGAGCACTAGCTGTATTCCAAAAACAGAAAGACTGATAATTCTAAGTACTAAAGAAATCCACACATCCTTAAATAGCAAGAGATGACAAAGCAGGACTAAAATACACACAACAATAACACCATCAATGCTATATTGACATGTTATAGATACACGTCAGGATATCAACCATAAAGAGAAAACTGTAACACATACCAAGAGGAGAAAAAGTAATATACCCTAGCAATTGCCATCAATTCTCTGCCATACTTGGTACCCTTAAATGCAATGATTAGAAAACAACAATTTCTCCCTAGAAAACATCCTAAATCAATGGGTGAAAAAGAGTTGGGATGTAAACATTTCAGCTTCCTTATGTTTAGAGTGGAATAATTCTGAGGCAAAAATTCTACCTTGTTTGCCAGACCTGTTCAGGAGACTAAGTCCAATTTGCCCCAGTGGTAACCAGCTTGATCATTCACACCTTCTTGGGCCTCCTCTGCTTCCTTTCCTATCTTGATTTCTTATAAGGACTTCCTGGGATCACCTCCCAGATGAACTATTTATTCTCACATCTTTGCCTCAGAACCTGCTTCAAGAACTCAGATAGTGCTAGATTCATTACCATCAATATTGGATACAGGAAGGTAATAGAGTAATATCTTGAAAGTGCTGAAGACAATTCTTTGATTCTAGAATTCTATCCCCACAAATATTGCCATTTAAAGGTGATTTTGGACTCAGAAATTCTATAAATTACAGACTGTGTCTGAAAATAACTGCTAATCAGAGGATGAACTACAATCGGGAAAGAAATTGAGTCCAGAAAGACCCAAGAGTATGTGTGAAGAAATAGCAAAGTAGTGAGAAATACTTGTTGTTAGGCATAAATAAATATTTATTATGAAAAGAAAAAACAATCAATAATATGAACTAAACTTTCAGACAGTTGCCCCAGGGGCATTGGTGGAGGCTAAGGGCAAAGCTGAGAAAAAGGAAAATGTGCTGTGATTTTTACATTGCTCTGAAAGAAATATAGTTACAAATTAAGAGATTCCAGACTTTAAAAGAAATATAAACTATAACTAATAACAGAATTATCTCACATAGGCATTGCTTAGTTAATGATGTTTTGCTGCAAAACTCCTGAAAAACCATTTTCTGGACACAACTACTTTTCTTTTTTGGTATAATGATTTTTTTCACCTAAAAGAACACTAAGTTAATGTACTTTAAGATGTGGTATTTCAACATTACAGTTTCAAGCAATAATACATTCACCAATTTACTAGACACACTTTGTAGTCAGTGAATACCATACAGAACAACTTTAAATGCAGGTTATAGTTCCTCAAATGAAAATATCTTATTTGTGAAAATATAACAAGTAAGAGTGATAAAGAGGAGTTACTTCTTCAACTCTTCAGCCTGTAGCATGTCTACCGTTTCATTATGTGTTTCAAAGTGCTTTTGGAATTAGCACTAATTATTTTAAATATATATTTTTCTGTTCTTTGATTTTACTTGTAAGAGTTTGACCAACAAACACATGAGAAAATGCTCAACACCTGGAATATCCATCAAAATAGATAATATTCTGGGCCATAAAATACACCAAACATTTTAAAAATAATGTAAATAATATAAAATATGCTCTCAGATTACAACAAAATTAAACTAGAAATCAGTAAAAAAAGATAGCTGGAAAATGCAAAAATATTTCAAGATTAAGCAACATGCTTCTAAATAATGACTTGATCAAAAAGAAATATCAAAAGAAATTTTTAAATACTTTAAGTAAAAATAAAACATCAAAATGTGTGGGATGTAGCAAAAGCAGTGATTAGAGGGAAAGTTACGGCTTTAAATATATTTATTAAAAAAGAAAGATTTAGAGTCGCCCACCTAAGGAAACTATCAGAAAACAAATTAAAGCAGAAGAAAGGAAATTATATTAAAAAAAAAAAAAAAACAGAAATCAACAAAAGTTAAACCAGAAAAACAATAGAGAAAATAAAACCAAAAAGTGCTTCTTTGAAAAGATCAGTAAAAATTGGTAAGTCTCTAGTGAGGCTAAACCTGAAAAAGAGAAAGATTCAAATTACCACTGTCAGGATTAAGAAAGGGGTCTTCACTGCTGCTCCCAAGGACATTAAAAGGATAACAAGGAAATACCGTTAACAACCCTATGCCCACTAATTTTATATAGATGAAATGAACCACTGTCTCAAATGACATGAACTACCATCACTCACTCATCGAGAAACAGATTATCTGACTAGCACCATAACTAGTAACAAAATTAAGTTCATAGTTTACAACATTCCAATAATAAACCACCAGATCCAGCTAGTTTTACTGGTGAATTCTACCAAATATTTAAGAAATAAATTATACGATTTATCCACAATCTCTTTAATAAAATAAAAGACAAAAAGAACACTTCCCAACTCATTTTATCAAATCAGTACAATCCTAATATAAAAATCAGATAAAGACATAATAAGAAAGAAAACTATAAGCTAATATATCTCATAAATTAGACAAAGAAAATTTTTACCAAAATTTTAAAAACAAATTTTTACCAACATGTTCTGTACCCATTTAGCAGTAACAGCCAATTCCTTTCTTCCTCCAGCCACTGGTAACCACTGTCCTATTTACTGTTTCTATGAATCTCACTTCTCTAGGTATCTCATATAAGTGGAATCATATAGTATTTGTTCTTTTGTGATTGGCTCATTTTACTTGGCATAATATCTTCAAGCTTCATTATGTTGTAGAATGTGTCAGAATGTCCTCCTCTTTAAGACTAGATAATATTCCATTAATAGACTAAGAAAAATAACATTTTCATATCAATAGTGGAGAAATACATCAAATTTAACATTAATTTATGATTTACAAACAAAACTAGAATAAAGAGAACTTCCTTATTCTAGTAAAAGATATATTTTTAAAACAAAACAAAACAAAAACCCCTGTAGCTAAAGAAACTGAATGATTTCTTCATAAGTCTGGAAACAGCAAGGATATACTCTCTCTCCACATTTTTTTTTTCAAAATTACAATGGAAATCCTAGAGAGCAAAATAAGGCAAGAGTAGAAAAGTCATGCACATTGGAAAAAAATAAATGGAAGAAATTCACAGATGACATGATATCTATGTAGAAAACCCTAAAGATCCTACAAAAAAAACACACAAACAACAATGAAAAAAACCTCTTGTAACTAATTGGTGAGTAAAGCAAGGTCACGGGATACAAGTGCAACATACAAAAATAAGGTGCTTTCCTATATATCAGCAAATGAACAACTGAAATTTAAAATTTTACAAATAACATTTACAACATTACAAAAAAGTGAAATATTTAGATATACATCAACAAAGTTTGTTCAGGATCCATTTGCAGAACAGTACAAGCACTGATAAAAGACATTTCTAAGAGATCTAAACAAATGGAAAGATATTCTATATTCATGCATTGGAAGAATCACAATTGTTAAAATGTCATTTCTTCTCAACTTGATCTATAGAATCAACTCAGCCCCAATCAAATTCCCAGGTAGCTTTTTTTTTTTTTTTTTGGTAACTTATTCTAAAATTCATACAAAAAGCAAAAGACCTAAACAGCCACACAAAATGGAAAATCCAGAAGAAAAAAGTTGGAGGGTGCACATTATTCAATTTCAAAACATACTATGCCTTACACTTCCATTAGAGAGCATGGTACTGGTGAAATAGACACAATGGAAAGTGTAAAGATACCACATAAATACAGTCAGCTTATTTTTGACAAAGATGCAAACACAATTCGATAGAGAAAGGATAGGTTTTTCAACAAAGGGTACTGGAAAAATTGGGCATCCATATGCCATAGTGTGTGTGTGTGCACTTGCGTGTGTATACACAGACCTCACAACTTACACAAAAAATAACTCGAAATGAATACAGAACTAAATGTAAAATGCAAAATTTAAACATCTAGAAGAAAACCTATCTAACACTGGTTTAGAGATGACTTGTTAGATGTAAAACTGAAAGCATGATCCACGAAAGAAAAAATAGAGAAGTGTAGGTTACTAAAAGAAAAAATTCTACTCTGAAATACACTATTACTAGAATTAAATGAAGAGCCACAAAGGAGAGGAAATATTTGCAAATCAAGTATCTGACAAAGGACTTGTATCCAGACTGTACAAAGAAATTTAAAACTCTGCAAGAAGCAAACAACCTAACTGAAAAATGAGCAAAATATCTATCAAACACATGACCAGTGGGGATGTACACATGGAAAATAAGCACATGAAATCATGCCCAACGTCAAATGCTATTAGAAAAATGCAAATTAAAACAACAATGCAATATAACTACACACCTACTGGGATAGCTAAAACAACAACAAACTCACAATATCAAATGTGGTGAGGATATAGATCGACAGGAACCCTCATTCCTGGCTGGTGGGAACACAAAATGGTACATCACTCTGGAGGACAACTTGGCAGCTTTTCAGTTTTTATTTTTTAGGTGAGATTTTTTCTATTGTGGTAAAATCTGCATAAAATAACCCCATTTTTACTGTGCTTAAGTGTGCATTTTAGTAACATTAAGAACATCCACATTATCGTGCAACCATCAACACCATCCACCTCCGGAACTTTTTTCATCTTTAAGCTTCATTTATGTTGTAGAATGTGTCAGAATGTCCTTTTGTTTGTTTGTTTGTTTTGTTTGTTTGTTTGTTTTGAGACGGGGCCTTGCCCTGTCGCCAGGCTGGAGTGCAATGGCGCAATCTTGGCTCACTGCAACCTCCACCTCGGGATTCAAGCAATGCTTCTGCCTGAGTCTCCTGAGTAGCTGGGATCACAGGCGTGTGCCATTACGCCTGGCCAATTTTTTTGTGTTTTTAGTAGAGATGGGGTTTCACCATATTGGCCAGGATGGTCTTGATCTCCTGACCTCCTGATCCACCTGCTTCGGCCTCCCAAAGTGCTGGGATTACAGGCATGAGTCACTGCGCCCGGCCCAGAATGTCCTTTCTTTTTAAGACTAGATAATATTCCATTGAATGCATATATTAATACCATATTTTAAAAATGTATCTGCTGATGTACACTTAGGTTGTCTCCACTTTTGGGCTTCTGCTATTAATGCTGGTGTATGAATTTTTGTTCAAGTTCTTGCTTTTAATTCTTTCAGCATGGCTCTTTTTTTACAAAGCTAAACATAGTCTTGCTATACAAACCATCAATTGTTTTCCTATGTATCTATCCAACTGATCTGAAAATTTATGTCCACACAACACCCAGCAGGTGTTTACAGAAACTTTATTCAGAATTACTAAAACTGGAAGCAACCAAGATGTCCTTCAAAAACTGAATGATTAATGTTATATATGTAATGTAAAATGTAATCTATCTATATAATAGAATACTACTCAGTGGTATATAAAGGAATGAATTTTCAATCCAAGAAAATACATAGGTGAATCTTAAATGTGTATTGTTAAGTAAAAGAACCAGACTAAAAACAACACATATTATATGATTTCACTTACATAGTATTCTGGGAAAAGCAAAAACATGGAGACAGAAAACAGATCAGTGGTTGCTAGAGAACTGCAAGGTAGGTGGGTAGAATAAAATATGTGAAGTATGTGGGATTTCTTAGGGTGTTGAAACTATTCTCCATGATATTGCTGTGATGGATATACGGCACTAGGAATTTTTCAAAACTCATGAAACATTACAGTACAAAAAGTGAACCTTAATGTATTTTTTTTATATGTACAAATTTCAAAAAATCAATTAGGAGGTTTGGAGATCCCAAGATTGGCACAGACTGTGTCAAATTAGTCTAACTGTATTACAAATATATGACATACCTCACTAAAGAAGAAGAAAAAAAGTATTGACCTGAGTAATTTTGAAAATGAATGGAGATTATAAGACTAAAGACAAGAGAACTGTCTATAAGCACTGTTCTCTAGTTGGTAAAGTTATTTCTCATAGGAGTACAGGTTGACAATTCAACACACTATGCATACATGATGAGACCGAATAAATAAGTAAATTGATGACAGCTCTTGGGAACTAGGTTTCTCACTGTTGGATTTGGAGGTTACAAATGAGGAAAGGGAGAAGGCTAGAATGAATCATAGAATACTGAATTGGAATTGAAAATATCAGTGTGAACTTATCTCTAGATTAGCTTAGATACAGATGGATTAATGTAAAAAAATAATTATAGATATGTCTGTCTATGCAGTTAATATATACATATATTTCCAACCTCATTCCACTGAAAGGGCCTAGAATCAATGATACGCCTTAGCAAAGAGCATGCCTAGCACCCAAACTTTGGTTTCAAATACCATTCTTGGATAAAAGAAACCAGGACTCCTGGGAGAAATGGCAGATTATAAGGCTGGAGCAAAAAATATACAAGATAATCCTAGAGCATCTTACAAGGTCAGAAAGTAAGGAAGGGCTAAAGAAAAAAACAAACAATGGGATTATGTCAGAGCACACGGAAGCCAACAGAGAGAGCTCCCAATGGCCAAAGCTGGAACATTCTGAACAACAAAATAAATAAAATGTATTGGAATATAACCCAAAGCACAAAATAAATATATGTGAGTTCTTACTAATATAAACAATTTGTTAAACAAATTAAAAAATAAATGGGAATAGACAATTCTGCCATATAGAATTTCAATGTGTTTAGTTACTTTCTCCTCAAGAGGATGGAGCATAACTCCTCAGTCCCTTAAATGTGGGTTGCTCATGGCTTTCTTCCAAATAGTATAGTATAAAACGTGGGCAGGGGAGGGGAGAGGAGAAGGGCAACTCTGTAGTGCAGAGACCTGACACTACCTCAGCCACGTGTTCAAGTGATAAACAGCAGTGATATGTCATATTGTCAGTAGTACACTTGATATAATGTGATAAAAATGACACATTACAAACTCTATTGTTTTCCAAGATCCCATACATACCCATCTAATCATGAGAAAAAATATCAGAACAACTCAAATTAAGAAACATGTTACCCAATAACTGACCAATATTATTCTTCTAAAGTGTCAAGGTCATAAAAGATAAGAAATATCAGCAAATGTCACAGTCAAGAGGGCTCTAAAGAGTCATGGTGACCAAATGTAGCATTTCTTTTCATGTGGGATCTTGGAACAGAAAGAGAACACTAGGCAAAAACTGAGTAAATCCAAATGAAGTGTAGATTTTAGTTAACAATAACAAATTAATATTAATAAATTAGTTTTGACAAGTGTATCATACTGATTCAAGATGCTTCTGTTTATTTCTGCTCTAGAACATGCATTATTTATTAATGTCCATAAAATCTATTAACATGAAGTCCCAACTTATAACCCCTCTGACATTTAGTATATATAGTAAACTATCAAAAATATGACCACTTTCTTATTTCAGAGTCCCATCTCTCATTTCCTTGTGGTCTAATCCTCATAGCCAGGAACATTCAAGGACATCCCAAACCTATAGCTATTTCTCTTGCGACCTGGTTAAGCAGAACTAATGGTTCTTGGAAAAATTCCTTCTGCAGATCTTTTCGAAAACTTGAGCAACAGGCTTTGTAGTATAGCTTCAATCCTTCACTACCTGTGTACCTTGCTCAATGAGGGAGATCCAGTCCTGGACTGGAGCCGATTCTTGAATTCATTTGAAATATTAAGAAGAAAGTTTTTCAAACAGAGAGAAAATTACCGTAAGCAAAATGGCCCTGAGATTTCTTCAGGGCAAGCTCCTTAAAGAGGGGAAGGAAAGCTCATTCTCAAGAAGATATTTTTTATCAAAGAAAGGAATCAGAGATGGAGTTGGAAAAAGCCATGGAGAAGATATTTGGATAAGGTGTGGAGAAGAAGCCTCAGAGAGATTAAGTGAGTCACCCATAGTCATAGTTTAGTTTGTTAGTATCAGAGAGGAAATAATGCATGGTTCTAAAGTAGCATGCCTGTCACATTTTAGCCTTTTACCTCTTTAGCAAATTTAACCTTTTCCATACAGCTGTTGAGATAACCTGCTGATCATACAAGCTAAATCAACATAAGGGACATATCTCAGAAAATGATCCCAAACTGCCTCCCTTTTCATTATTGAAAACCACGAGATGAAAGTCTTTAATAACTCACTGCACAAGAGGACCATTACTGTCAGCATATACCACTCAGACATATATTATAGCTTTTTACTTCTCCACACAAAATTGCTTTGAAATTTACATTTGCTATAAAGGATTCAAGTCCATCACTATTAATTTTCTTCTACAAATTATGTTTAATTATCACCTCTCTCCACCTAGGAAGAACCCCCTCTTGTATTCCTGTCTCTGTACAGCTCTCAAGAAGAGTTTCCCCAGCATGAATCTGTGATGGTGATTTTATATCCCTGACTTGCCCTTCCTCGTCAATCTCACCCAGGCTGCTTGGAAATATGGAAATGAATGGTTAGCTTGACTCCACATTTCCTGCATACATATGAAATCTGGTCTCTCTGAGCAAGGGGAAAAAAGACAACATTTTCCAGCCTTAGCCTATGGACAATTAGGCTAGAAATATTCCACTTTAAGATTCAAAGCAGCTTTGAAAGCCCACCCATGATTGATTGTTTAACAGCCCATACACTATACTACATCTACTAAAGAAACTTCTTGGAGATTCGCTTCAAGAATCATCTTTATTCTCTCAGTTTTGGAATTCTAGAGGAAACTAATTTAAAAGAAATGGAGATATCAAAAAAGTATATTTTATTATTTTTAAATCTAGTTTCTATGTTTTCTTACCACATGGCATAATATAAATTGCATGGTCTTTGAAGTCAGGTACATCAGCGGTCAAATTATAACTACTGAAAATGTATGCAACTTCAGGCAAGTTACTTATCTCTGAGCCCCAGATCTCTCAACCTTAAACATAAAGCTATTTTAACTTTAATTATGATTGGCATGTATTATGCTTGGCAACTTCAAGGAATTCAAATGTTAATTTTCTTCCCCTTCCAAATTCAATGAGACAATATTTTTGTCTATAATTTTTGTTTGCAACTAATCAAATTTCAACTCAAACTAGCTTAAGCAAAGAGGAAGTTTACTGACTGACTCATATAACCAGCAAGTTCAATATGTCTCTGGCTTTAGACATAGCCAGATTAAAGTTTTCAAGCAATGTTGCCATGGCTTTTGATTCTGTTTATCTCTGCTTGGTGCTGTTCAGAGCATAAGTACTGACCAGATGCCTGGCAAAATAACCCACGTAAGTTACATATCTTTAGCCTCAGTACATATTTTCAATACATATTTAACAGCATCACCATCAACTAAATTCACTCAACCTCCAAAATTAGAAGCCATCCTTGTTTCCTCCATTTTCTTTTCTTTTTGTTGAGACAGAGTCTTGCTTTGTTGCCCAGGCTGGAGTGTAGTGGCACTGCTACCTTCCCCTCCCAAGTTCAAGCAATTCTCCTGCCTCACCCTCCCAGGGGATGAGATTACAGGTAGCTGGGATTACAGGCACGCACCACCATGTCCAACTAATTTTCTCTGTGTGTGTATTTTTAGTAGAGGTGGAGTTTCACTATGTTGGCCAGGCTGGATTTCTTCCATTTTCTTGATACTTCACTTCATCTATAGTTTATCAAGTCTTCTTAGCTCTACCTTCAAAATATATCCTGAAAGACCCCTCTTTGTCTTTTAGCTTCTTCCCTAGTGCAAGCAAACATCCATTCCTGCCTGGACTAATGCAGTAGTTTCCTAACTCACATCCCTGCTTCCATGCTTCCTCACATACATGCCATGATATCTTCAATAGCCAAGAGGTACCTTTTTAAAAACAAGTGAGATAATATTGCTCCTTCGCCTAAAAGCTTCCAATGGCTTGTCAATTTTGCTTAGACTAAAATATGTCTTGTCGTTAGGCTGTAGTCACCAGGTAAACTGGTCCTTTCCTACCTTTCAATCACAATCAGATTCATTCGAACCCTTTCATAACACTCCAGCTATGAAACTCTTCTTCGATTCGTAGAACACACCATGCCCATGCTCATTCTCACTCACTCCAGGGCTTTTCCTCTCCCTCTCCGTACCTGGAACTTTCTGCTCTCATCACCACATGGCTGGCTGATTTTGCCTGATGATTCACAAATCAAGTCATAGGGTACCTCTTCATTGACTCAAAGTAAAGTATCCTCTTACCATCTATGCAATATCTCATACTTCACTCTGCTTTATTTATTGAATCTATTGTTCCCCATTCATTTCCTTTTTTTTCATGTGTCTTGTTCTTTACTATATCCATGGTACATAGATGCATGTTGGGACCACATGAGAGAATATATAAATACCTGCTATTGAATAAATACTTGCTATTGAATAAATTTTTATAATTATTTATTCAAGAAATTATTGAATTTATTGAATAATAATTGAATTATTCAAATATTGAATTATTGAATAAATAATTATAAAATATATTTTCCCATAACTTTTGTAGATTATATGATGTTGTGGAATTGCACAGGACATTCTATTTTCTATCTGGCTACCACATGCATTATGAGATTTACATATCAGTAAGTACTAAGTAATTGACATCTATAACGTTATTATTTATGAATTATCATCTACTCATTAATAACCAGACACCTTAACATGGTCCAGGTGGTTACTGGAATTATATGATCACAATTATATGTGCTAGGTGAATGACTCTTTTAATGAGATGCAGCAATATAATTTTCATATCTTTCTTGTTTTCATATACTTTGACTAATTGTTTTAGAATTAGCTTCAGCTCATCTACTTATTTCAATTACTGAAGAGTTCTTTGATATTGAGTCTTGTTTTTCCATTGATTGAAGTTAACAATGATTGGCTAAAGTAAATTTGAAACCAGCATGTAATATGAGAGTAAGAACTTATATGCTCTGTTTAAATAACTCAACAAAACTGTACATTTTGACCCAGAAGCTGTTTACTCAGGTAATCCAAATGAAAGTAACATAATTATGAACAGCATCATCATTAAAACATCAAATCTACCATCATTAAAACAGAAAGTCTGATGAGTTTTGAAAAGATTGTGAGAAAGGAGACATTCAATGATTTTCTATTGCAGAACATATGACATTTTAATTGACCCTGAATATAACTTTGGTGTATTGGGGTGTTAGTACTACTTGATATAAGATTATATTTTTTATGAAGAACTTTTGCTGGTTCAGAGTTACTCTGAATATGCATAAGTAGAAATCTTGCAGATTTAAACTAATATATTAATCCATACCTTTGAGTACAATTCTTCATCAAGGTACTTGTCACCTTACTGAGGGAGTGTCCCTCCTCAATATTTGCCCACAAAGGGATTTTGAAAACTTGGTCAAATGCCATGGGAAAATCCAGGTACAACATGTGCATATTCTTAATCTACAAACAATAATAAGAACAGTAAATAGGGCTTGTCAGGCATGATTTTTTCCTAATGACTCTATCTTGGGTCCTGGTGGGACTTGATTTTCCTCCTCAGTACTCATAAAATAGCTTGTATTATTCCACAGTGTAACCCTGATAAAAAAGACAAAAAAGTCTCAGATGTATAGTCTGTCATACTTTTCCCTTTTGGAAAAACAAATGTGGTCCTGCTCTATTTATCATCTGGCAATTTACCTAATCTTAGGGATTTTATCTGGAAACTATCTTGAAATATAAGTCCAGCCATTAAGGAGCTATTCCCTATTAGAACCACAACTTGCTCTCTTACAATCTTGCCAACCATCTAGGGTCTCAGTTGCCACACATTCAGTGCCACAGACTTCAGCCTCCCCAAAAAAAAAAATACCTTTGACAAAAAAGACCAGAGGAAATGAGTATATTTTGCACATTGTATGCATTGTTATGATAAAGAAGAGTCTGAGAAAGAGCTCTAGATATTCAGAAAAAATCTTAGCCTTGGCACCACATGGAATTTGCAGCATTTTTCTCCACCCTAGAATCTCACCAGGAGATTGCTATTCTGACATGAGCCGAGATCAACATGTGTACCATTCATTTATTGACTGTAGTCACAGCTTTAATTGTATGCTTTTCTGGAGCTTGACTTATCTGTGTGTGTTTCTTAGAAACATGTGACCAGGTTTGAGCAGAGAAGATGAGAAACCCTCAATAGATATTGAACATGGCTTCCACAAGTGGATCAAAAGCAAAATTGAAAATTTCTTGACAACTTTTTCATTTCACTTCCACTTTTCCCT
Source organism: Sapajus apella (assembly GCF_009761245.1). Taxonomy (NCBI): domain Eukaryota; kingdom Metazoa; phylum Chordata; class Mammalia; order Primates; family Cebidae; genus Sapajus; species Sapajus apella. Next base: position 7,915,753 of record NW_022437034.1, read on the forward strand.
CCTTAAGCCCTCCCAAGGAGAGAAAGGCCTTTCTTTTCTCCCAAGGACTGAGTTATCTTGCTTCTCAGTGGTGGCCCTAATTTTCCACAGAGACACTTCCAAACATCCCAAAACTTTGTATGTCTGATTTTTTTTTAATGATAGATTCTTAGAAAGGAACTACTCAGATATATTGTAAAAACATTTTTAAGGACTTCACTATATACTATCAAAATGGCATTCTAATTTTTCATCTGAAAACTGAGACCTCCTGCTGTCACAAAGCTGAATTCTCAGGACTGAGAATTGAAGCCAGCTACATCAATATAATTTTACTCTTTCTTCCAGGAAATTGTTGCCCATTAACCTAAGGCTGTAAACCAATAAATAATTTCATTGGTAGCTTCAGAAAATTTCTAAGAACTAAGTGATATAAATAATTAATTTGCACATATGGACAAACAGATCCCTTGTCAAAACAATAGATTGCCTTTGTGTGCAAATAGCTCATGAATCAAACTACTTTTACTTGCCAAGACTTGCTTAAAGATCCTTGTCTCACTGTTTCATTTATTATCACCTATTTTAAACTATTACATCATAAGATTTAGTCACTCACCGTGAAATCCTTATACTGAAATACCTCCCTTAAATCACTGGAGCCTTGATCTCCACACCCTAAAGATGTCTACCCATGACCACTCTCTCTGAGACATGACTAAGACTCTGTTAAGTTGGCATTCTCCATTACTGCAGTAGGTTTAGTAAATTTAGCTTTGCTTAGGGGCGGTTTATTCCAGTGGCTTTTTGGAAAGTCGGCTGTCAGGACATCAACAAACGTATATCAACTTACTTCCTGGTGCCTTGACAGACACTGGGGATTCAGCAGTGGCTAAAAATGACATCGATCATGTAATCCTATGAGTGAGAAAAATGACAATCAAATAATTGTAAATATATAAGTTCCAACTGTGATTTGTGTTTCAAGAAAAAGTTACAAGGTGTTACAGAGTAAATAACCAGATAATGTGACCCTTTTCAATTAAGGAGGCTATACTGAGTAGGTGATGTTTGATTTGCGGTTTCAAGGGTAAGGCTTAACTAAGTGGCCTGCAGGAAATGACATAAGGGAAAGGGAAGAGGAGGAGGAAGAACAGAAGGGAGAAGAGGTATAAACATGCAAGAAGGAAAGGAGAAAGGAAAATAGAAAATGGGAGAGAGGGGAAAGAGAAGAGGGGAGGTAAAAGAAAGAAATGAAAAGGAAGAGGATAAAGTCAGAGGGAGAGCAGAGGGGGAAGTCTGAGAGCTTTCAAGGAATATGGAAAATCTATGTGACACCAACTTAAAAAATATTTCTTTACCCTGGAACAAAGAGCAAAGGAGAAAGCAATTCGAGATAAGACCAGAGAAAACCGTAGGAGCAACATGACATATAGACCAGAAAAGTTGTGCAATTTAACCTTCATCCATAAGTGTATGGGAGTGTCTGTTTTATCATATAATTGCTAACATTAAGTATTATCGTATGTTCATCTTTGCTAATTTGGTAGATAAAAAATGGCCTCCCAATATCTCAATTTTTAGTCCTTTGTTTACTGGTGAACTTAAAAAGAAAAGGTAATTTAACATTTTTATTTCTTCCATTATAACTTATCTCTTCCTATCCTTGGCTTCAATTTATCCATTGAGCCTCCTGCTCTTCTTATCTATTTTAACGAGATTTTATATATTAAGTTAGATTAACCCTTAAGCATCTTTGTTGCAAATATTTCTTCTAGTCTGTGGCTGGCTTTTAATCTTTGTATTGTTTTGTACATATACAGATCTTTCTTTAACATAAATTCATGAATGTTTTTATTTGTTCATTTTTCTTTGTGCTTCTTCTTAGAACCCTTTCTAATTCAAAGACTTAATCAACTAAATGTTTTGAAAACTTTTTTTTTTGAGACTGAGATTTGCTCTTGTTGCCCAGGCTGGAGTGCAGTGGCGTCATCTCAGCTCACTGCAACCTCTGCCTCCCGGGTTCAAACAATTCTCACGCCTCAGCCTCCCAAGTAGCTGGGAATACAGGCATGCGTGACCACGCCCAGCTACTTTTTGTATTTTTAGTAGAGAGGGGGTTTCACCATGTTGGTCAGACTGGTCTTGAACTCCTGACCTCAGGTGATCCACCCGCCTCAGCCTCCCAAAGTGCTGGGATTACAGGCATGAACCACTGCACCCGGCCTTGAAAACTTTTATAATTTGGATTTCTCACTGAAAACTTGAAATATTTGGTATTTATCCTGGAATCTGGCGTCTGTTAAGGATCTAAATGTACTTTTTCTGCCTTAAGAATTATCCAATTGCCCCAGAGCCATTTGTTGATTAATCTTTCCCATCCTATCTCCTCAGGTTTTTCTTGCCTCCTTTATCATATTTTGTTTTCTCATATCCTAAAGTTTATTACAAAGCCACCACCTATTCCACTTAATTTTTCTGCTTGTTTATCCCTGGGGCCACAATGATTTAATTATTGGAGCTTTACACCAAGTTTTAATATCTGGATCCAGCCTGTCTCAGCTCTTACCTGGTTCCTCTTCTGGAAGCACCTAAGAATAATAGTATAAAGTTCTAAAGAAACAACTCCTGAAGTGGAAATTTTCAGTGTAACAGATTAACCTTCTAACATGGAAATGCCATTCCAGACAACTCATAAAGTTCATATGTAATACCTGGCCTGCTACTTCAGTCTTCCAGAGCAGTAATTGAAAATACTAACATGCAAAGACCAGCATTGGAGGCCAGGCTTCACAGCTTTCAGAATCTATGAGGGTGCCCTTTAATTTGTACTTTTTAATATATAAAATGGCAGTCCCTGTACCTCTCACTAAGCTAAGGTGAGGATAAGATAATGTTTTACAAACCGTTAGTAGGACATACCAACCAGATGCAAGAGGCTAGAATTTGTTCAGAGTCCATAGCTAGACCAGGTCTTTCTGCTGGTGGCCATGACTGGGCCAAGGTCACACCAGCTCCTCCAAGGAAGGTTACCATCTTTGCTCTCCACATTGAACATGGCCCCTTCAGCCTATAACCTCATAATTTTCGGGATCAAGTTTTGCAATTACTATTATAAAAGCAAATATTTGAATGCTGAAAGGGTATCGCAATTTAATCCTGTTATAAAAGGAGATGGGGTCTCAATCTGTCACCCAGGCTGGAGTGCAGAGGCACGATCTCAGCTCACTGCAACCTCCGCCTCCTGGGTGTTCAAGCGATTCTCCCACCTCAGCCTCCTGAGTAGCTGGGATTACAGGCATCTGCCACCATGCCCTGCTAATTTCTGTATTTTTAGTAGAGACAGGTTTTCACCATGTTGGCCAGGCTGGTCTCAAACTCCTGACCTCAAGTGATCCACCCGTCTTGGCCTCCCAAAGAGCTGGGATTACAGGTGTCAGCCACTGCACCTGTCCGGATTTGGTGATATTGAATTCTCTTCAGGAGCAGAGGGAAGAAAGAAGAGGTTGGTTCCTTCCATGTTCATCCTATGTGAAGAAAGGAAGGGAGGAAGGGAAACATCTGTTATAAGATCAAGCAAATGGCTAAGAGAAAAAGGAAAAGAAGAACAGAGACATGGACCCTTTGATATTTGGCCAGTCCCCTCACATCGTGCAAGGTGGATTTCAGTGAGGAAAAATCCTGGAGTCTTCCAGGAGATCTCTTGCTCCAACCAGAGAGCTGTTTGCCCAGGTCCAGCCTGATAGGAAAGGCAGATCTCACTCAGCAAGGCCTCAGGAAGCCACAGACACCTCCCATCCTCCGAGGCTGGCCCCAAGTTGTCACACACCCCAGCAAACCCGAACAAGTTAATTTGTAATCTTAGGGGGAAAATGATGGTCTGCGCTGTGTTTGTCACCGAGCGCTCTCCCTGCCAGTTTAAACAGCTGATTAGTTAGCGCCACTGGAATCGATCCGCATCAGTTCCACCTGCATGCACCCACCAGGAACCACTTCATTGTAAATCAATCATTCTGAAAACATCTCACAAAGGGGCCAGGCTGTACTAACAAGCCGTCAATTCCTGCTGCCTGTTGGCAGAGCCCAGCAAATGAGGAGTGCAACCAACATTTATTCAAAAATGATCTCTTCAAGTTCTTTGGAGCCTGGGGAGGTGGTGGAGATTCAGGGATGAATTGGGGCTTCCTAACGCCTGCACGTGCACACACGCTCCCAAATCTATCTCCGTGGACAGAGAGCCAAGGTTTGACCGGGCCCTCGCTTTAAAAAACGGTGGGGTGAGGGAGGGGGCAAAATATTTGAAGAGAAACTTTACAAAGGCAGATATATGGATGTCCATCAGCACATGAAAAAGTGCTCAACATCATTAGTACTCTTGGAAATGAAAATGAATACCTCCACGAGGTTCCTATACCACCACCAGAATTATTAAAAAGACTGAACACCCAAGAACCTCGAGGATGTGGAAGAAACTGAACTTTCAAACATTGTACAAAGTGATATCACTACTTTGACAAAAAGATCTAGGAATTTCTTATAAACATGAACCTACCCTGTCATTAGTAATTCTACTCTTAAGTATGTATTTACCCAAGGGAAATTACTTGCACGTGAATATTCATAATAGCTTTATGCACAATACCCAAAACCTGAAAGCAGCCCAGGTGTTCATCAACAGGTAATGAATCAATGAATTGTGGTGTATCCACACAAGCAAAGATATTACCCAGCAATCAAAAGGAATCAATGACTGATCCACACAATGGCATGGATAAATCTCAAAATCATTGCACAGAGAGAGGAAACCTCATAGAAAAGAGTACCAACTCTATGTTTCCACTTATATGACGCTCTAGAGCAAACAAAACTAATCTACGGGGCAAGGGGTGGGGGTGGAATAGTGGTTTCCCCTAGGGATGTGGGATTGAGGGCAGATTGGGAATTTACCAGACTGATAGTGGTGTTCTGTGTCTTGAGAGGTCTTTGGATTACACGGACGTATTCATGTGTTAGAACTCAGTGAAGAGTCCACCTAACATTTCTACTTTATACTGTATGCAAATTTTGTCTCCAAACTAAAAAGTGAGAGAGAAGTACTTTTAAATACAAATAAATATTAATTTAATTAATTGTGTTTGGGGAAAAGTATCAAAGTCTGCAATTTATTTTATTTTATGTTTTTATTTTTATTTTGAGACAGGGTCTTGTTTTGTTACCCAGACTATGGCGAGATCTCAGCTCACTGAAGCTTCTGCCTCCCAGGCCCAGGCTGTCCTCTTGCTTCTGCTTTCCAAGTAGCTGGGACTATAGGCACTCCCCACCACACCTGGCTAATTTTGGATTTTTTATAGAAGCAGGGTCTCACTATGTTGCTCAGGCTAGTCTTGAACTTCTGGACACAAGCAATCCTCCTACCTCTGCCTCCCAAAATGCTAGGACTACAGACATGAGCCACCACACCCAGCTGGAATTTATTTTAAAATGCATTTTAAAATGAAATGGGACAGAGGAGTGCACAGATGGATAGATAAGACATAAAGCAAGTGTAGTAAAACAAGTAGGGTGGGGTTGAATATGGATGTTCTCCGTAAAATCCTTTCAACTTTTTTGTATATTGGTAATTTTTCATAACACACTGGTGGGGAGGAAGAATTTTTCATAATGCAATGAGTTGGATGGTCTTTCCTTACCTACTCAGCCTTCATAGGACACAAGGGCTTTGTGCCCTAACGATCCTATGGGTCTCTAAATCAATCTTTTCCTTATTCATTGACTAGAAGAAATGACTACATTTTAGCGTTGCAGAAGATATACTTGCCAGATAACACTAAGAATACACTCCTTGGTGAAAAGATGTACAGATAACATTTTAATTGGTTTCCAAGAGCCTTCAACAAGACATACTCAACTCTCTTTAGTTAAAGAAATGGGACAAAGGCATTTTGTCTTGAGATGTTTTTTCCCTTCATTTGTGGCTCCTCTCTAAATCTCAGTAGGTGAACAGGAAAGGCTGAGAAAGCTCTGCTTCCATCCTGGGCAATGGAGAGCTCTACTGTCCTCCTTTGGTTCGAAGGCATGATGGCACCAACATGATTTTGCCTAGGATGGTTCAGACAGCCCCATGCAGGCGCCACTTAGGTCGTTTGCTGACAGATGATTGCGTTGTCAGTATGGCATGTTGGAGGGTAATTGTGTGATTATGATGCCCTTGTAAACCTTGCATCAGAAAGCAAAACTCTGGGAGTAGTTTGAGCAGTGGGGAGGAGTAAAATTGGACTGCAAGGGGGAGCAGCTGAATGCCTGTGGCCTATAACTTCAGTGGGGTTTTGTGGAGGCACAGATGGGAGAACCAGCTTAAAGCCACTTGGGAGACAGTTATGGTAATGAAACCTCACAAGGTAATAATGGTTACGACATAACATAGTTAGAAGAAACCTTGGATTTATTGGGACTTGGCAGCTGAGGAGGAACAGAACTTAAAGAGGCATTAGATGTGTTGAAATTACTGATACTGGTGCAGGAGTTAAGCAATTGGATTGCTAAATCTAGTTTGCCTGGGTCCAAATCCCAGCCGGCCACTTACTACCTGTGACCATGGGCAACTTACTCCAACTCTCTAGGCCTCTGTTTTGCCTTATCTGTAAAATGATTTAAATAATTATAGCCCTCATATGGATGCTGTGAGCATGGGTTGAGTGAAGTAAAAAAGCTGAATATAATGCTGGGCATATGATCAGCATCATGGAAATATTCATTATGACTTTAGGAAAATTGCCCCTTCCTCTGGGCCTTGGATGGTCTCAAGTTACAGAAATACAATGTGAGGCTCCAAATATTACTCTCTGTTGCTTGGCTACTCTCTGCCCTCCGTTCAGGTTGAATTTTCTTGTTCTGGGCATGGGCCATAACTCACCACAGTAAGCAGGATAAATGCAATGTGTGAGCAAGTCTGTTTTAAGCTGAATAGATATTTTCAGGATTCCTTCAGAGAATTCCAGAGTCCCTACACTTCTGGGTGGTTATCTAACAACTCTAGGCCTTGATTTCTCTTCTTAAAATGGGGATACTCATGCCAGTTTTGCAGGTTATTATGAGGATGAGAATATTAAGGTAAAGCACTGATCACCACAAATGGCACATAATACTGTAAGTGCTCAATAAATGACATATTGCCATCATATGTGTGTATACATATACACATAAATGTACAACACACATGTACACACACATTTAGTTGTAGTAAAATGGTTATATACATGATTATAATAATAACAATTATTACTACAACCAAAAACTACAACCAGATAAATGAGGGTTGTAGTTGAATATTTATTTAGATACATGAGTACTATTTTTTTAGGCACAGGCTACTTGGAAAGCAAGAATTCAGCAAATGATACATTCCACTGTGTTTTATACCTGATTCTATAGTCAAGCACTGTGTAACAACGTTTCATACAATGAGGGACCACACGTGCAACGGTAGTTTCATAAGATTATAATGGAGCTGACAAATTCCTGTTGCCTACCGATGGAACAGTGGTAACACAAAACAATGCATTACTCATGTCATTGTGGTGACTCTGGTATAAACAAACCTCCTGCACTGCAAGTTGTATAAATGTACAGCACATACATTTATGTATAGTACCTAAACAATCCTTTTTTTGAGACAAGGTCTCACTCTGTCAGCCAGGCTGGAGTGCAGTGGTGCAATCTCAGCTCACTGCAATCTCTGCCTCTGGGGTCAAGTGATCCTCTTACCTCAGCTCCCCCAAGTAACTGGGACCACAGGCGTGTGCCACTATGCCTGGCTTATTTTTTGGATTTTTAGTAGAGAGGTGGTTTTGCCATGTTGCCCTGGCTGGTCTTGAACTCCTGAGTTCAAGAGATCCGCCCACCTCGGCCTCCCAAAGTGCAGGGATAGTAGGCGTGAACCACTGCATCTGTCCCATAATGCTTGATGATGATAATAAACCACTATGTTACTGGTTTATATATTTACTATACTATACTTTTTATGTTATATTAGAGTATACTCCTAATACTACATTTTTTAAAAAAATTAACTGCATAACAGCCTCAGACAGATCCTTCAGGGGGTATCCCAGAAGAAGGCACTGGTATCATAGGAGAAGACAGCTCCATGTGTATCATTGATCCCAAAGACCTTTCAGGGCAACAAGATGTGAAGGTGGAAGTAGTGATATTGATGATCCTAACCCTGCGGAGGCCTAGTCTAATGTGTGTGTTTGTGTCTTCGTTTTTAACAAAAATATTTCAGAAACTTTTTAAAAAGTCAAGAGAAAAAAGCTTGTCAAATAAGGATATGAAGAAAAAAATATATTTGCACAGCTGTGAGCTATTTCTGTTTTAAGCTAAGCATTACCACACAACGGTCACAAAGTTTAAAAAATTAAAAGTTTATAAAGTAAAAAGGTTACAGTAAGTTAAGGTTAATTTATTATAAAAGAAAAATATTTTTTTTGTAAATTTAGTATAACCTAAGTGTACATGTTTATAAAGTCTACAGTAGCGTATGGAAACATCCTAGGCCTTCACATTCACCCATAGCTTCACCCAGAGCAACTTCCAGTCCTGCAAGCTCCATCATGGTAAGTGTCCTGTATGGGTGTACCATTTTCTATCTTTTACACTGTATTTTTACTCTTTCTTTTCTACCTTTAGATACACAAATAACATTGTGTTATCATTGCCTATGGTTTTCCGTGCAGTGATATGCTGCGGAGGTCTGTAGCCTAGGAGCAATAGGCCATACCATATAACCTAGGTGAGTAGTAAGTTATACCATCCTGGTTTGTGTACATGCACCGTGCAATGTTTGCAACACCACAAGATGGCCTAACAGCACATTTCTTAGAACATATGTCAGTCTAAAACTATATTATAATCGTAAGAAAACTTAGGAGCTATATTTACTAGTGCCTTATAGAGCAAGGATTAGAAGAACTAATTCTCCATGGATCACTTATTAGTAGTAATAGAATGATAGTGGTAGTAGTGATGTTGATGGCAACACAAACTACATGAAGTGATTTCCAGTTTATCAGTTTATGTTCATTCACATACTCCTCCTTTCCAACACTTTAAAACCACCAAGCAAAATAACATTTAATCTTAGGTCTAAGTGTCATAGATGGCAAAATTGAGAATTTGAAAAAATATATAACTTGACTCTTTCTTTCATTAAATCTATTTTCTAACTTGTCATATACTCAGCGTAGTGCCATATGTTTGGGGCACAAAGAAGACTAAGACATGATAACTGTGTACAGGGGATTCAAATTGAGATAAAGCAATATTTTTCAAGGGACCCCCTGCTATCCCCTAACAATAGAAGTTTCTGGGTCAAAAACGTGTTAATTTCTACTTCCCACCTATTACCCTGATGGAGATCCACAGTGCACATAGGGATATTCAATGCACAAGGCAGTCCTAGAGAGACCTCGCTATTTTACTCTGCATTTCAACTGTTATTTAACCACAGACTCTCTTTGTTGGAAAGACGTTTATTTATATCATTTGGGAAATCTGCAGTAGAAGGAAATGAACATATAAACATGTACACTGACCTGTGACAAAGGCTGAGTCAGCTTGGTGGCCTGAACAGGTTGGGAGCAAAGAGGATGAAATAGTCTGATCTGCCTCTGCATGAACCAAGGCACCCACCTTTGAGCCAAGGGAAGACGTCTTGGGATCATCCCAGAGTGTTTTGACCTAAACCACAGTGCTCCTAGCAAGAAGAGACAGATTTTCCGTGTTTACCCTTCCCACTCAACAGAGACGCTCCAAGGAGAGTGATGTCCTCAGGTTCTTGTTCTCTTTGGGAAGCTCAGCATTGGTTTCTTAACATGTGAAACAAGGAGATTGAATTTGGTCATTTCTAATAATATGCTAGTGTTTCATGATTTGCTCTTTAAGTATAGAGTCTGTATGACTCAATTAAGGGTTGATGGCATATAGGCCAACACAACAGGCATTTCTGTTGGGGGATAAGGATGGCCCCAAATCCAGAGCCCATAAGCAAAGCACTTTATTAAGATGCTTATCTCATTAATGGTGAAATACACTGATTTGGATCATTGCCGATCCAGGCCATAGCATAACAAGTGCCTTGAGAAAGAAGCTTCCAGGTTAGACTTGACTGGAACAGCAAGTTTTGGAGTGAAATCTCCACTTTTGAGGAACTTTATCACACCTACAGGTAGTTCTAGGTTCTGTCCAACAGAAATACAAAAAGAGGTGCATGTATGAATGAGTGTCTGAAAATAAGGTAAGAAGGGTGGTAACCTCACATTTCTGTTAGTAGCCCGCCCATGCAACACCCCTCTTATTTTGTCTTCTCTGTGATTATAAGCATGTATGATACACAATGTACTCAAACTAGGGACTCTTACCCCATGGGTCAGATATATATGTTCTCAGGAGTTCGTACATTTGCCAGGGGAATATTTTTATTGAGGTAAAATGAACATAATATAAAATTTACTATTTTAACACTTTTTAAGTATACGTCAGTGGCATTGAGTACATTCACATTGTTGTGTCACCATTACCACCATTTATCTTAAGAACTTTCCATACACCCCATTTGAAACTCCATGCCCACTAAACAATAACTCCCCATGCCCCTTCTCCCTAGCTCATGAAGACCAACATTCTAACTTTGTTTCTATGATTTTGACTACTTTAGTTACCTCGTATGAGTGGAATCATACAGTATTTGTTTTGTAACTGGCTTATTTCACTTGGCATAATGTCCTCAAGGTTTATTCCTGTTGAAGAGGAAGGAGAATTTTTAAACATCGTGGTTTCATTACACACCCATATATTTATATACAGACATCCCATGCCATCTGGATGACCACACGGTAAGGATATCCACTTGCTTTTAGGGTCCATTTTATACTGTGTGTTTATGATATAATTTCAGGATAATGAAAACATATAGCATACCTGAAGGTTTTATAGTCACTTAAGTAGAAAATAATGCTGAGAGAGTTGAGTTATCCCCAGAATCTGTGAATGTTACTTACATGACCAAGGGATCTTACAGATGTGATTGAAGTCATAGATCTTGAGAAAAAGATATCCTGAATTTTTTCTAGTGTGCCTGGTTTAATCATGTAATCTCCTTAAAAGTGGAGAATCCAGCAACAAGAGTGGAACTCTGTCTTAAAAAAAAAAATGTGGAGAATCCTTCTTGGCTGAAGTTACAAAGAGATACATGGCCAAAGAAGAGTGAGAGAGAGGCAATGTAAGACGCATTCAACTCACCATTGCTGTCTTTGAAGATGAAGGCATGAGGCCATGAGCCAAGGAATGGGGGCAGCCTCTAGAAGCTAAAAAGTCAACGAAATTGAGTTTCCCTAGAGCCTCCAGAAAAGATTGCAGCCCTACTGACATCTTGATTTTACCTCAGTGAGACTCATGTCAGGTTTATGAATGACAGAAGTGTAGGAGAATAAAGTTTGGTTGTTGTAACCTGCTAAATTTGTGACGATTTGATTCGGCAACCATATAAAACTAATACAATGTGTCAAAACAAAAATACTGGCACCATGGCCCCAGATTCTGTATTCACATTTCAAAAAGAGGTATTACCCAAACCCTATCTATATGGACCACTTGCAGAAGTACATTTTGGAGTTAATGTAGTTGTAAATATGCGATGAACTCTTCCAATCTGAATTCCATCAATAATGGATTTAGATTAAACATCTGTTAATCAAATATTCTAAAGTGCCTACTATGTGCCAGGTATTGTGCTAGGTATTAGGTACACATAGGTACATTAATCCACCCTGATGGCTGGGCTTAGGTTGCTGACATTCTCACAAAGGGAATGAAAAGTAAATAAGCAAATAAATAAGCCTATTGAAGCAGGAACTTTTCCTAACACCTTCGTGGGCAGGAATTGGAGTGCATGGGTGCTGGCAGGGGGCAAGCTCCGCTCACTCACTGATCTACCCCTCATGGGATGGGAAGCACAGATAAGTGAGTGCAGGAGCTGGGGTGAGTGCTTTTGGGCACCGGCAAGAGCAAACTCTATACCAGCCCCTCAGCAGCATCTAGGGAAGGGTGCCACGATCCCTGAAGCCCAGAGGAAGTGTTACAGTGCCCTTTAGTTATGCCATCTCTGGATGGCTTAGGTGTCAACAGCTCAGTGGAGGGTCAGTGTGAGAGAGGGCCTTTTGCACCCAAACTTGTGGCACCCAAGTTCTTGTCCAGCATCCAAGAGGAATGAGATCACACGAACAAATTAAAGGTGTTAAAGTCAGAGGAATTTATTGGTGATGAAAGTGGCTCTCAGATGGAAGAGGAGATAAAACAAGGACAGAGAAGGAAGGTAATCTTCCCCTGGAGTTTGGCCTTCCATGGCCGGTCTCCTCTCAGAAATTATGCCATCAAACTGTCCTTCTGAAGTCAAGCCAATTCTCTCTGACATCCAACTGTAATTTCCAGCATCCAGCTGCATCTCCTTTCTGCTGGCTGAGCCTGGGGTTTTTATGGGCACGGGATGGGGCAGGTGGAGCAGGGATATGGGTGGTTTTGGAAAAGGCAACACTTGAGTGGGAAAACAAGGATGTAAGTTCTCACTCTGGGCTGTGGTATTAGGCCCTTTGGCTTGAGGGTGGTGCCCTTGCCAGGAACCCTCCCTCATCTGCCCAGAATTTTCCTGCCTCCTGTGCCTATCGCTATGATTATAAATTGTGACACATGCTATAAAGGAAATGGATGGGGCATGATAGAGAGTAATGAACTTGGATCAGGGATAATGTCATTAGAAAGGCTTGAGAAGACCTCTCTGAGGAGATAGCTTTTACACTGACATCTGAAGGAGAAAAAACCAGCCATGTGGAATGAACATTCCACAGAGAGAAGGACCATGGATCATGGATCAAAGCCTCCAAGGCCTGAAAAGTCTTGACTAGACGGGAAGGAAATTAATGCAAACCATCATGGCTGGGGTAGTGAATGAGGGGTGATGGCTTCAGACAGGTTGGAGATATGGGACATTGCCAATAATGCTGGGCCCTGGAGGTAATCAGAGTTGAGTTTGGTCAGCAGAGTGACAGGATAATACTTATATTTTTAAATGCTTAAATTTTTAATGTAAAGTTCTGTAGGAAAAAAATTGGTTGCATGAGAGTAGAGGGGGAGGGTAGCTGGGAGGCTGGGCAGAAACCCAAAGAAATGATTGTCCAGCCTTTGATGGCAAAGTAGATAAAAAAAGACAGAGTCACAAAATACTTGTCAAGATTTGCTCAGTTCAAGAATAGGAATAGAGAGGTCGAAATCGTGAATGGCCTCCAAAGTCCTGACTTGAGCAACTTTGTGATTTAAAGAACAATTTCATGCCGGGTTCACTAATAATGTAATGACAACATTTAATTAAAATTGGCATTCCAGGACTGCTCACTAACCTAATGCTGATAAAGAATGAGGTATGATTGTTCTGAAATAGGAAACAAAGTATTAAAGGTATTTGTAGCATTCTAAAATGCTTACTATGCATGCACACAGACTTCCTCTACATTATTATTACTAGAGTCAAAATACAGAAGCAAATTCACTGTAGAACTAGATCTGAGTCTAAATCTTTATATAAATTAATGGCAACTTCTATGATTTTTGTTTAAACAAAAACATGATTTGTCACATTGAATTAACACTGTAAATTTGAATTTTACTTGTTTCCTAGTTTTATTTTGCCTTAATTTTCTAATTATCTTGCCTTATAGCCAAGTAGTTTTCAAATTGTTTTTATAGCCCATTAAGAGCTATATGCATAAAGATTTCATTCCTAATGTTACCTTATACATTTATAGAAAATCTTATTTAACACATATATAACGCCTATAAGATACCAGGAACCTGTTTTAAGTGCTTTGCAAATATTAACACATTTAATTTTCATAACAGTATTATAAATATAAGTATTGTTGTTATCCCCATTTTACAAATGAGGAGACTGAGGCAAAGAGAGATTTAATAATTTGACCAATGTCATAGAACTAGTAAATGGCAGATATGACATTCAAACCAGGCAGTGTGGTTCTTGAGTCTATGCTCTTAAGTAATGTCAATCATTTAAGCCAACATAGGGGATATTTGTGAAATTTTTTTTTTTGAAAATAAGTTCAAGAAACCATGTCATAGCCCATTTGATCCTTGAGCAGAAGATTCAGTCTAATAATCCTCGTTTTATCCAGGAGAAAACACATACCTGAAGGGGAGGAAGTGAGTAGTTTTGGGAATTATCCATTTGTTGACTTGTAATGTTACTCCACTTATTTTAGCTGTTTGATCTTCCTATCTAGATTACAAAGAGACAGGGTTCGTGTCTCTTCTATCCTCCAGGGACCCTCGGACAGCACTGCACACAAAATAAAGACCTACAAAATTCACCATAGCTCAGATAGGGTCAAGTGAGATTTAGGCCAGTTAGGGACCTAATTGGCTGAGGATGTCTGGGACACATTTCTCTCCTCCCAAGTATCACAATAGGCTCTTACTGTGAGATAGCACTGGCCTACACAGCCCCCTGCGTTGACGTTTAAATATCTACCCTTATAAAATGTCCTGCCACTCCTCATGCTTTCCCTTCCATTTTCTCAGTCTTCCCCTAGAAAATTCCTATTAAGACTGCAAGACCCAGTGAAAATACTGTCTCCCTTTTGATATTTTCTTTGACCCTGTCAAGCTGACTTGCTGATTTCACTTCTGAACCCTCAGTCTACCCAGTCACTGTCTGCCTCTATTGCTGCTCTTCTTACACTGCAGTATAATTAACTTCATTTGTCTCAATGACTGCCTTTTGCCCCATTTAGTTTGTAGCCCTAGTACCTAATGTTATTGGGTAAACTATGTCCATCCAAAATTCATATGTTAAAGTCCTAACCCCAGTACCTCAGAATAGAACCGCATTTGGAGATAAAGTCTTCAAAGAGGTAATCAAGTTAAACTAATGCCATTATCAGAAGAGGAAGAGACATCCAAGACCCGTGTGTACAGAGAAAAGGCAGCCATCATCATGGTACAGTGCAAAAGTGGCCATCAACAAGCCAAGGAGAAGAGCCTCAGAAGAAATCAAATCCAAAGATACCTTAATCATGAACTTTCAGCCTCCAGAACTGGGAGAAAATATATGTCTATTGTTTAAGACACCCAGTCTGTAATATTTTTTATGGCAGCCCTAGCAAACGAATACTCCCGGTTTTCACATATAGTTGGTGTTAAAGTTATAGATAGAAACCTACTTGTATTTATAATTTTATTTATGCATATGTTTACATTTTTAAATACAAGTGACTCGTCCAAGGCCACAGAGCAAATTGGTGAAAGACTGTGATTAGAATAACAGCCCTCTACTTATTGAGACCTCAGTCCTGCTCTCTTCCCTAAATTTCTGTAGTTCAGGCTTCTTTGTGTGACAACAGTCTAAGAGGTACAATGTGTTGGCTTTGACATCATAAACCACACCGCATAACCAAATTCTTATGCTTTGGGAAGATATATTGATTGCTTTAATTATATTAGGATACACTGAAATAAAGAATAATACAACTAAAATAATGTGTGTGTGTGTGTGTGTGTGTGCGTGTGCTTATGTGTGCACATTTACACACGTGTATTTTTATGCATACACACAATGATACAGTTCTTTTTAGAACTATAATCTGATTTATATTTTTAGTATATCTCACAAATAAATACCTGCACTTTAAGCAGCAACTGTAGATAGGAGGTGGAGAACTATACAGCGATTCTTTTTTTTTTTTTTTTTTTTTTTGAGACAGAGTCTTGGTCTGTAACCAGGCACCTGGCTGGAGTGCAGTGGCATGATCTCGGCTCACTGTACAGTGATTCTTTAGTGAGAGAATGAGAGATGGAAAAATAGCAAAGACAGGCACATGAGTTCCCAGTTGGAGGCTAGAACAAGGACAGCCAAATATCTGAGACTGGACTCATGAGGCAGACATGCAGAGAAGTATGTCAAGCATTATTGTGGAGCCCTCAAGGTGCCCTTAGGAATCTTCTCTAAGTGCCCATACATAGGTTCTCTGCTGCCCTTTCTCATACTTCAAATGCATTCTGAGTCCTCCTCTGCAAACACTGGAGGCTTCGTGTTTGTTGAATGGATGAATGAATCAAAGGGGCTGATTGAACTGGGAACACACTTCAATGTTGATCATAGAAAAGGGAGATGGGTTCCCATACTAGCTCGCAGTGAAGAAAGCAATTCAATTACCAACACTAACAGACAATAAACTCGGGCTAAAGCATGGCAATTTTATGAGAGACTTGGCTGCAGCAACTTTGCCTTTCTTTTCTTGGTTTCTCCTTTCCCTTTCCACCCCCTATTGACTATTTGTAAGCACCACAGCGTGGTATCCGGGCTTTTTATTTTTTCTCGTATATTCTCATCACTGTGTGGGCGATGGGAGGCCTAAGTTGGCTGTTTAGTCATTTGTGTTTCTTTTTTTCTTCTCATAGAGTTGAATAACTCATATGGTCTAAAGGCTGAGGAATTTGGCATATGCAAACACCACACATACAATGAATGGAAACCTTATTTGTTTCGAACTGGGAAATAGAGTTAAGAGAGGTTTTCAGGCACTGAAAGAAAGGCAGAGAATTTTGTCCTGACTCCCTGGTGGTGGAATAGGTCAGGGAATGAAACATAACCTTGAGATTTCTGGGTCCCTGCAAACTGGGAAAGGTATTCAGACCAGGGGATTAGCAAGTCGGTTAGTTAACACATGAAAATGCCCTCACAGTTTTCCCGGCAGGAGGTTGTAGAAGGGATAGGGAAGAGGGATTATTAGGAGGAAAAAGAACCATGAGGAAGGAAAGATGATGATTTTTGAAAGCAAAAAGAGAGGACAAAATCCGACGCTCATTGGAACCTGTTTCTTGGATGACTGAGTATAGGATGGGGCTTTGATCTATATTTAGTCCCCAAAGCTCAGAGCTGCACAACAACCTTTGTGGATGCCAGAGAGACTCATGTTGGACATCAGAACAAGGGCAAGAGAGGACAGTGGGAGAGAAGAATTACAGAAGAGGAATGAGGGCGCATGAGGAGGGGTGTAGTGGGGGAAGGGAAGCGCTCTCTTCCCCTCCTTTGTGAATACACAGACAAGTCCATCAAAGCTGTGGCAGGCTGCAGCGATGAGAAAGATACATAATATGATAAAGCTTGGTAGCAGGCATGTGTGATTGAACAGACCAATGAAGAGATAACATTTGAAAGCTTTACTGCTCCGAAAGCTGTTAGCAAGCTGGTGTCCCCTTCATCATGTTTAATTTTACTTTTAGTACCCTTCATTTGCTTTGACGGGTTGATGTTGCCATGGTGCGGTTGGAATTCTCATAAAAGTGCTGTTACCCTTTCAAGATGACCATTTTTTTCTAGGGTTTATACCACATTTTATAGTTATGTCAGAAGGTTTACTTGGTTTATGAATTCTCCAAGCTCTAAGATTGCTCTCAAAAAACTCCTGGTTGCCTTCGGTTCTTGCCATTTAATTTGTGATCTTTTAACAGCAGTTGCATTATTGGGTGATGTCCCCACATAATTAGAAATGCATCTTTGGGTCACTGCAAGTAAACAAAGGGCACACAGAGAAACGGAGCTTCTTTTTCCTAGGTTATAAGTCCCTGAATACCTATGACTGCCTATATGCATTTAAATATTGTATGTTATGCAGATAATGGTAGTAAATAAAATAACTATGACCAACTACTAAATCTAATGATTAATATGTAAGGTGATGACTCTTTTATTTCTTCTCTAACAATTCAAGTCTGGTAAATTGTATAAGAGGAAAACACTCTATTAAATCCCTACTGAAAATGTCCAGGATATAGGTTATGAATAAGCATTTAAATAAGTCTTCAACTTCATCAATTATTACAGTGTGTTCACTAAATGAGACGTTTAATTAATCACCATATCTATGTCTAATAATTTTTAAGAGCGCAGAGGATCTCAAAATACTATGTACTCTGTAACCAATGTGGAATGTAATTGCAAGATAACTTGGTGAGATCTATTATATCACATCATTTACATGGACTGAAATGTGCTTTTGCATTCAGATTTGAGTGAGACATCAGAAGTATATTCTGAAGTCAGTCTTTCATTCCAAAGTCTGTCTTTCAGGTTTATCCTAGTCAATAAATATTTAGTTCAATCTTCTACATTGCCTTGCCAGGTCTGGTATGTGGAAGCCATTTGGGGAAGTGAAGAGCTACCTGGGTATCGGTTTCCTATGGGTGCTCTAAAAAATTGCTACAAACTTAGTGGATTAATGCAAACATATTAGTTTACACTTCTGGAGGTCAAAAGTTCAAAATGGGTCTGACTGGGCAAAAATCAGTAGGGTTGCATTCCTCCAGAGGCTCTACGGGAGATTGTTGTCACACCTTTTCCAGCTTCCACAGGTAGCCTGCATTCCCCGATTTTTCCATTGTCCAGCTGACCTTCTTCTTCCTTTCACTTTTAAGGACCCCTGTGATTACATTGGGCCCATGCAGATAATACAAGAAAATCTCTTTTAAGTTCAGTTGATTAGCAACATTAATCCCATCTGCAGATTTAATTCATCTTTGCCATGTAAAATAACATATTTACTGCACTCCAGGGTTAGAATGAAGATATCTTTGGGGTCCCTTATTCTGTCTATCACACTGTCCACTGGAAGTACAGCCATATTGAAAGATGGCTTAGGGCAATATGGAGAAGGCTTTTACATTAAATTAGAGTTGAACTAAATGACTAGAGGTCACTTTTCAAGCTTAGAGGTTATGACACTTTCACATTGTACAAGGAACTGAATTTCTCGGATTTTAGCTTTCTCACTGGTAAAATGGGCATGGTAATATTTTAAAACCAACAAGCAAGAGTCTTAAAGCTGCAGACAACTTAATTATGTATACCTAACGTGCTTATTTAACCTTTCTGCAACTATTTTACATTTTTAATGCTTTGAATTTCGCTGTTAAAAATAACACCAGAGTATACATCTTTGTATATCTCTGGTTGTTTTCCTACAGCACTTTCCAGCTTGTAGCTGTACTAGGTCCCATAGTGTGAATGTCTTTAGGGATCTTGTACTTTTCAAAAAAGCAGCATAGGTGTGAGTGTATGTCCTGGAAGAAGCACAAAATAGGGCAGATGAGTCTGTTTCTGTTCGGTTCCACTCAGTTCCTGAGACTTGTCATAAAATGTTTAAAGATACACATTTTTATACATCATGGCCACTAAATGCAAAAGAAGTATATTTTATGGTGCCCAACCAAAGAAAGTTCAGAAGGAACCCTCTTGAAGTTATATTTTTAAAATGCTTTAAAATATCAGGATTACTGTGACATGCAAAGTTCTCTATGATATTTGTTGTGTGGTAAATTTTGACACACAGCACCCAGTTACAAATTGACCCCATCATCTCAGCCTCAAAGCTTAAGCTGATAAGCAAGAGCAGAAAAGTCTCAGAATAAAAAACCAATGTGCAAAAATCACCAGCATTCCTGTACACCAGGAACAGTTAAGCCAAGAGCCAAATTACAAGCAAACTCCCATTCATGATTGGCACAAAAATAATAAAATACTAGGAATACAGCTAACTGGAGAGGCAAAGATTCAAGGGGAACTACAAACCCCGGCTCAAAGAAATCAGAGATGACACAAGCAAATGGAAAAACATTCCATCCTCATGGATAGGAAGAATCAATATCATTAAAGTGATCATATTGCCCAAAGCAATTTATAGATTCAATGCTATTCCTGTTAAACTACCATGATATGCTTACAGAACTAGAATAAAACTATTTTAAAATTCATATGGAATCAAAAAAGAGCCTCAATAGCTAAGGCAATTCTAATAAAAAAGAACAAAGCTAGAGGCATCGTTCTACCCAACTTAAAACCATACTACAGTGCTACAGTAACCAAAACAGCATGGTACTGGTACATAAACAGATGAATAGATAAATAGAACAGAATAGAAAACCCAGAAATAAGACTGCACACCTCCAACTATCTGATCATCAGCAAACCCAAAAAAGACAAACAATGGGGAAAGGATTCCCTATTCAATAAATGGTGCCTTACAACTGGCTGGCCATATGCAGAATATTGAAACTGGATCCCTTTCTTATACCATATACAAAAATTAATTCAAGATGGATTAAAGACTTTAATGTAAAACCCAAAGCTATAAAAACCAGGAAGACAACCTAGGGAATACCATTCAGGAAAGAAAATTTATATCCAAAATAGGAAAGTAACTTGCCCATTTGCCACAAGGTTTTATTGGTAAATTTAAAACAGTTGTGTATGTGTAGGTTACATCAAAAGAAACTAAACTATAAGAGTTGCTGTTGTAAATTATGTGAGAAATAATACAGTAGTCTGGGTTTAGCTACTATAAAAGAAAAGGTTCTATTTCTAAGTAGTAGCTGTGATGGTCACATATGTGTAGGTCCTATTGGAAGTGGGAGGAGGGCACCTGTAACTGAAAAGTGTATTTTTCCTAGAATAATGATATTGCTATAAAAATTGGGCAGGAGGCTAACCTAATTGATTAGATCTTGGCCTCTATCATTTGGGGATGATCTAATCTTGGAACCCTATTTGCTCTTGCAGTAGATGCCTTCTAAGACAACTTCCAATAGTCCCTACCTCCTGGTGTTCATGTCCTTGTGAAATCTGCTCCCCTTGAGTGTCATCAGCTGACTGAACTAGTAACTTACTTCAAATCAAGAGAATATATAAAGTGATGTGCTGTCAATTCTATGATTAGGTTACAAAAGATTGCCTTGATGAAAGAAGCTGCTATGTGAAAGAAGCCACATGACAAGGAAATGAGGGTGGCCTCTAGCCAGCAGTCAGTAAGAATCTGAGACTCTTAGTGCAACTGGACCCCAGGCACTAAAGTTTGACAACAACTGCTGCATGAGCTAGGAAGCAAATACTACTTCAGTTGAACCTATTTGATTGCAGCCTTGTGAGAGACCCTCAAGTCAATGGTCCGTGTAAGTCATGCCCCAATTCCTGATCCCAAGTGAGATAATAATTATATATGGTCTTCCTTAAGTCACTAAGTTCTATAGTATTTTTAATGTAATGATATATTGCTATTACAGTCCTTGATAGGGTATGATATTTTGCCTTCTTGGAAGACTAAGACTTTCTTATCATGGTTACATAAGAAGGTAATGTGGGCCATGGGTTTTGAACACTTTCAGTCTAATGGGCCCTGTGCAAAGCAGCAGGAAGTGCATTTAATCCCTTAGGGCCAACCACCTCTAGAGTAGCTGAGTGTTCTGAAATGGGAAATCAGGAAATACTACCTTTCCATTGCCCACATGCAGGGTTTACTGCAGCTTAGCAGAAACTCCTGCAAGAAAGTAAAGAAACAAGTGGCACTCGCAGGAAAGAGAGTTTTCTGAGATATAGCTGGTCTCACTGGTGTCCCTTAATTGCACATTTTTATTTAGTTTTAGCCAGCTGGCAGTTATACACCATTTTAATTATGTTAGAACTGGAAAAAGAAGAGTATTTAGTTTGGGTTTCTTGTTCCAAGTTCCTTTCCTAATTGCCTTTTCATTCAAGCTGTAGACTTATGGTGGCAGCCACAGCACTGTTGAAAAACAATTCATTGTATCAGTGACTGGGACTCATAACAGAGCACCTTAATAAGACCAAGTTCTGTACTTCTTGACTCCTCAAGATGGATGATGCTCATAGTCCATTATTTGAACAAGGGTATCTGACTTATGGCAAATCTATCTGAAACAGCATTGTAGAATTGTATTTTATCTTTAAGAAATGTATTTTTATAAAAGTAAGATATTTACTTCTGTTGTAGAAGGAACTTAAGCAGAAAAATTTCTCTCTAATGCTTGTTGACTCATACAAGAATGATGAGGGAGAACAGGATGATCCATCCACCAACTAACTTGAAAACCTCGGTTGTATTTTTATTTCAGGAAGAAAGGCTGAGCTAAAGGTGCCCTATGGTATTACATGAAATGCTTTTCTTCCTTTTCCAAGTCATGCATATCACCCAGGAATTCACAAGGGTAGCATCTCTGTTCTCTATTGCTTAAATTTGCACAAGCATGTGATCAATTTTTCTTTCCTTTCCTTCCTCTTTAGGGCTTGTAAAAAGGGTGGAAATTCACAGTCTTCAAGGATGGCTATCTTTGTTTGGAATCATAGTATGTAAGAACCAGAAGGGACCTCTGAAATTACCCAGTCCAACCCTCTCATTTTACAAGTGAGGGGAACCAAGGCCCTTTAGGGAAAGATCTTTTCTGCAATGGATGCTTTTAATGACACTAAGTCCTGAACCAGAAAAGTCCAGGCTCAGGATTCACAAAGAGCAAGGAAATCAGGCACATGGGTAAGGCATTTTCACTTGATGGTACTTTATTGTTTTCTTATTATTTGAAGGAAGTTACATAAACGGTAGAAGGTCAAAGGTACACAGACCGTGGTGGCAGAACCCTGGTTTCAGCCTAGCTCTCTGATTCTCTGACTCTGTGATGTTGGAAAAGTTATTTAATCTCCTAATTTCCACTTTTGTAAACATGTAGAAAAATAATAGGACCAACCTCTCAGGTTAAGGTGAGGATGACATGAAAGACTGAATGTAAAACTCTCTGCACAGGTCCTGACTCTTAGAAAGCGTTCGTGAAATGTTGTGAACATTATTATTAGATCCTGCAAATATTATACCTTCCTGATGCTCCCGATCTCTGTCATAGCAATCTTTTGGGCTCAGATTGGCCTAAGCAAAATTAAGGCATCTTGCCTTTAGGACTACCTTGCTCTTAGGTCCCACACTCCTGCAATCTCAGTTTGGAAGGTGTCTTCTTGAACGGCCTCCTTAGCTTTCCTCTGGCTGTCTCTGCGCTGCTGGACTGAAAGTGCCCTGGGAGGGAAGCTCACAGTTGACCCTTCCTGCTATTCCCTGGAACCTATTAGACTTTGACTAATAGGTCTCCGTATTAAATCAACATTTTCCTTTTGAATTTACATTGCTCCTAGACACAAGGCAAGCTTGAAGCGTTCATGCAGAAGTAGAAAGACGATCCTAGCTAAATAACAGCTGAGGATAATGTAGCATAAAGTTCTCCAGAGAGCTTGCGATGGGTGCTAGCAGCTCAGGGTATAGTGGCCATCAGTGCACATGAAGCTCTGGGAAAGCTGGCAGGAGAAATACAAAGCAAGCATTGGACAGAGACAACAAGGGAAGAGTGGGGATTGAATTGGGAAATCAATTTTAATGGAAGGGGAGTCTAACTTGGGAGGTTAGGGTAGGTATAGTGGTAAAGAGAGATTCGCAAATATTTATGAGTTATTTTTAGTCGCTTATCCCTGAGGCAAAAGAAAGAAATGGAGCCTTCATTGATCTTTAAAACAAACTGGAATTGCAGTTTAAAGCATGAAACTCTTTAGTTACCAAGCATGGCGTGCTCTGGGGAGTGGCGCTTGTGATATTTTTCACCCTTCCCTTCTTTTTTGCCTTCCACGGAGCTTCGATGACAAGCAAAGGCTTTAGAAAAAACAATGTGCAGCACTTTGTCCGATCAAATGCACCATCCCCCTGTTGTCAAGGCTCACATTTTAAATCATTCTGGCTGCTCAGTGTGGAACCCAGCAAAGAACCTTTGTCACAGAAAGGTCATGAGCAGTTATTAACACAGAATGACAACTGTACTTCAGAAAACAATTGCCCTCTCCCGTTGTCCCTGCCACCTCCACAGAAGTCCTTGCTGACAATCTCTTCATTTCTATTCATTGTCAGCGAAATATTTTAACAACACCTTGTCATCCATCTTGGATCTCCCCAAAGTGTGACTAGGGGAATGCAGTACACCTTGAGGACAAACAAGGCAAGAAAGAACATTTCATCTCTGGATGGGTCAACTCAATGCCACTTCAGTGAACATTTCACTTTTTTGTGGCTGGCAAGACTGAGGTGACTCTGAGCCAACAATCATGGAATTTTAGAGCTAGAAAGAGTTCACGCATCCCTCCGGAGCCGCAGAGGATCCTAGAATTCTTTGGCCCTGTGGCCAGCATTGTGCTCTATTTGTGGTCCATTCATCATCATTTGATCTGCCTGAGGCCTCTGTCACTATAGACAGCTCTTGGTTTCTGGTGACCTTGGGCCAGGTCAACCCACGTGCTGCTGTGATTTCTCGACACTTTGCATGATGCCATCACTGCCTGGTGTTCTCCACCGTCACAAGGGTCAGTCACACCAATTCTGAGTGGATAAATGAATGCATTTCTCGCTTTTCTCTGGACTTGCAGAAATGGGTCAAAACGAGCAAAGCTGAGAGGAGATTATGTTTTATAGATGATATGGAAGTGACAGAGTTAACCTCACTTGAACAATCTAGGAGAAAGGCAGTAATGCAAAATCCAGCAGCCTTCTACAATTGTAAGAGTTATCTATCTGGATCTATCTAAGCAGGAATTTCAAAAACAGACTGGCAAACTCTATTGACACCCTTCCTTCTAAGTATGTGTCCGTGTGTGTGTGTGTGTGTGTGGTGGTGGTGGTGGTGGTGGTGGTGGTGTATGCACACATGTGTAAGAGCACACTCATGGTTCCAAAGCCTGTCATAGCTATGCGAACAGATGGATGAAGAAGACAGCAAACAGTATAAGGAACATGGGCTGCTGGCAGCCCATATTGTTTTGCTCAAGTACTCAAGACAGGTAGTCATCATGAATTCCCAATTGGTCTACATGCTGGTGTGTTTCTCTCTGTTTTTGTAGTAGTAGCAGTGTGCTGCTACTATGGACTGCTGTGCCAGGACAGTCTTATCCTAGATAAATTTTGCTACAGCGCTCCTTCCCCAGAATGGCGATGCCTGTGGATGGAAGGGAAGCTGCTCTGGAGAGCATGTTGACTGAGAGAAGCTGTGACATGTGATGAAAAGATGAGCTCCCTGGGGAAATCTCCACAGCTTGGCACTGGCTCTGTGATTAGTCTTTTACTCATTGGGGGATGCATGGTGCTTTTTTCCAACCTCTTGGAAGAAATAATATATGATTTGGATATTGCTTTGCTATTGACATACTGGCATTTCTGCTTTAACAATTTTAAAGAAACAAGTAGGAGTTTACAGTCCTGGGTACTTAATAATCCTGGAAGACAGCTGAAAGTGGCTTGCATGAATGCTTATTACATTTTGTTCTGGGCTTCTTTAAGTCATTAGACATAACCAAAGTACCAAGTGGGGAAATGTGCATCCAACCCATGCTCAGAAAATAATTGCTGATGATGTGGATTTTCAATAGACAGGGTTACAAATTTTAAAATTCCTAAAATCCTTCCTCTCCAATTTCCTCCTAAAGATTAGGACTTTACAGTTTCTTGAGTTTGTACTTAGTGGTTCAGTGTCAAGGATCATAATTTAAGCTGAGTTTTCTCTAGATCTGTACAATCACTATTTTTACAAAACGTGGGTTCACCTCTGATGTAACAATTTGAGTTTAGGCACAGACACCACAGATAAAGTAAATAGTTTTTAAATTACATTTTGGAGATGGCTTCGGTTCTCACCTCTAATAATGTGCTCTTTCTTTGACTGGGCCTATATCCCTTTGGATCACATGACATGAATTAGTCTTTTTTCCCTCCTTATGGGTAAATACCCATAAAGGGGGAAAAGAGGTGATCAGTGAAAAAGAAAAACACTAATCAAAAGAGAATAGAAAAATTCGCAGTTAGATGCAAAGAAAGGTTTTCTTTTTTACAGCATTTTAGGTATGATGAGATCATTTTTAATTTGACTCTTTAAAAAACACTTGTCCATGTTTATAGATTCTTTCTTCCTGCACACTAATGATTATTTGTTTGCTTTTTAAAGACAGAAATACTGCAACAAAAGAAAACCTAACAAGAAAAACCACATAAGATAGAAAACATGGAGCAAGTCAACAATATGCTCCATGTGTACATGTGGCATAGTTGTTTTTGTGGGGCTCAGTTTGAGGTGATATAAAATTGTTGTTTCAAGGGAAAAGTGTTCTCAAATTCTTAGGGGGTATCCACTCATGGGACAGAGGTGTTTGGGGTAGCACAGGTGGAGAAAGAAATGAAATGCTCACAGGTAATGCCCATGTATATGTGATTTAACTTTCCAGGAGAAAGACACAGGACAAGCTTGAGCTGATAAATTTGCATCAAGCCTGAGACCCTGTAAGGGAAAGGAGAAGATGAGAAGATGGAAAAATACTGTGTATGCACACACACACACACACACACGGTTTTTTTTAAACTTTTATTTTAAGTTCTGGGGTACATATGCAAGATGTGCAGGTTTGTTATATGGGTAAACATGTGCCTTGCTGGTTTGCTGCACAGATCAACCCATCACCTAGGTATTAAGCCCAACCTCCATTAGCTATTCTCCTTGATTCTTTTCTTCCCTTCCAACCCCCAGTAGGCCCCAGTGTGTGTTGTTCCCCCTCCATGTGTCTGTGTGTTCTCATTGTTCAGCTCCCACTTATAAGTGAGAACATGCAGTGTTTGGTTTTCTGTTCCTGTATTAGTTTGCTGAGGATAACAGCTTCCACTTCCATCCACGTTCCTGCAAAGGACATGATCTCATTTCTTTTTATTGCTGCATAGTATTCCACAGTGTATATATACAGCTAATGCTCAACTTACGACCATGATTGGTTCCGACAGACCGGTCGTAACATGATTTGGTCATAAGTTGAGTAGGCTATGTGTACAGTACTGTGAAATGATGTTATAAAAATCTTTAAGTCATATTTTATCATAATTTTCTTTCATTATTGTTATATATCATAATTTTCTTTGTTCATTTTATGCCATTTGTATCATCTCTACACCATTTTGTTTCTTATTTTTACATTCGTCAGGTTTAAGTAAAACACTGCATTACCAGTACAACTGGTTTAATATTTGCAAAACATACAAAATTACAAAATACAGGTGCATACAAAAATACAAAATACAGGTGTAAAAAATACCATAGGAAACATGTTCCCAATCGCAAAGCATATCAAAATATATAAACATGTACGAAACATTTTATTGGCCGCTGGTGCTTGGCTGTGGATCGTTGATGTCATCATCTGAGGCAGCAGTTGGGGTTACTGGAGTTGGTTTTTTCATAAACATGGTGAGCTTTGTCTGAATTGCATGTTTCTTTTCTTCTTCATAAATTTCATGATGCGGATGAAACACATCGTGCGCCATCCATTCAATCCTTGCAAATCGTTCGATGTTTGGGTCCATTGCTTCAAAATGTATAAGAAGTTTATTGGGAGGGGTTTGATGAAATATATCAAAGACACAAAACACAAATTGCTGTGCCGAGTCTGGGATAACAGTTGAAATGGTGCACGCGGAGATGGCAGTGCTGCCAGAAGCTGGTCCACACTGTCGTACGCCCAGCTGGGCAATGTTTGGGCTGCCAGACGCGGAGCAGTCGTGGCTAGCGATTGTGGTCGTAAAGTCGAATGGTCGTAAGTTGCATAGGTCGTAAGTCGATCAATACCTGTACCAGATTTTCTTTATCTACTCTGCCGTTGATGGACATTTGGATTGACTCCATGACTTTGAATAGTGCTGCAATGAACATACATGTGTGTGTATCTTTATAATAGAATGATTTATATTTCTTTGGGTATAAACTGAGTAATGAGATTGCTGGGTCAAATGGTATTTCTGGTTCTAGAGCCTTGAGGAATCACCATATTGTCTTCCACAATGGTTGAACTAATTTACACTCTCACCAACAGTGTAAAAGCATTCCTTTTTCTCCATAACCTCACCAGCATCTACTGTTTCTTGACTTTTTAATAATTGTCATTCCGACTGACATGAGATGATATCTCATTGTGGTTTTGATTTGCATTTCTTTAATGATCAGTGATGTTGAGATTTTTTCATATGTTTGTTGGCTGCATAAATGTCTTCTTTTGAGAAGGGTCTGTTTGTGTCCATTGCCCACTTTTTAATAGGGTTGTTTTAAAAAAAATTTAAACAAAATTGACTCAGAGCATAAAGTTTTACCATTAACATTTGCTTTTCCTATTTTTATTATTATAAAAATTTTCACTTGTTTAGAAAAGCAAAAAATAGTATAATGGACATGTATGTACCTATAACTCCATTAAACCACTAAGGTACATGTTTACCTATGTAACAAACCTGCACATCCTGCACACGTACCCCTTTTTTCTTTTAAATTAAGTTTCTTGTAGACTCTGGATATTAGACCTTTGTCAGATGGATAGATTGCTAAAATTTTCTCCCATTCCGTAGGCTATCTGTTCACTCTGATGTTAGTTTTTTTTTGCTGTGCAGAAGCTTTTTAGTTTAACTAGTTGCCATTTGTCAAGTTTTGTTTTTGTTGCAATTGCTTTTGGCATGTTTGTTATGAAATCTTTGCCTATGTCTATATCTTAAATGGGGTAGCATAGGTGGAGATATTTTTCTAGAGTTAGACTCCACTTCTATTAAAATTGATACCTGGATATTTTTCTAGGGTTTTTATAGTTTGGGGTTTTATGTTTAAGTTTTTAATCCATCTTGAGTTAGTTTTTACATAATGTATAAGGAAGGGGTCCAGTTTCAATTTTCTGCATGTTACCAGCCAGTTATCCCAGCACCATTTATTAAATCAGGAATCCTTTCCCCATTGCTTGTTTTCGTCAAGTTGGTTGAAGATCAGGTGGTTGTAGGTGTGCGATCTTATTTCTAAGATCTCTATTCTGTTCCATTGGTCTATGTGTCTGTGTGTCTATGTGATCTATGTGTGTTTTTATGCCAGTGCCATGCTGTTTCAGTTACTATAGCCTTGTAGTACGGTTTTAAGTTGGATAGCATGATGCCTCCAACTTTGTTCTTTTTGCTTAGGATGGTCTTGGCTATTCTGCTTTTTTTTTGGTTTCACATGAATTTTTATATGTGTATATATATATATATATGTGTGTGTGTGTGTGTGTGTGTGTGTGTGTGTATATATATATAATTGCATTTTAGGTTTTTGGGTACATGTGAAGAACATGCATAATTTTTGCATAGGTACATACGTGACAATGTGGTATGCTGCCTTTCTCCCCATCACCTATATCTGGCATTTCTCCCCATGTTATCCCTCCCTAACTCCCCAGGCCCCACTGTCCCTCCCCTAGTTCTCTCCCACAGACCCCAGTGTGTGATGCTCCCCTCCATGTGTTCATGTTTTCTCATTGTTCAACACCCACCTATGAATAAGAATATGCAGTGTTTGATTTTCTGTTCTTGTGTCAGTTTGCTGAGAATGATGGTTTCCCAGTTCATCCATGTCCCTTCAAAGGACATGAACTCATTGTTTTCTATGGCTGCATAGTATTCCATGGTATATGTGTGCCACATTTTCCCTGTCCAGTCTATCATCAATGGGCATTTGGGTTGGTTCCAAGTCTTTACTATTGTAAACAGTGCTGCAATGAACATTCGTGTGCATGTGTCCTTATAATAGAACGATTTATAATCCTTTGGATATATACCCAGTAATGGGATTGCTGGGTCAAATGGAATTTCTAGTTCTAGGTCCTTGAGGAATCGCCACACTGGCTTCCATAATGGTTGAACTAATTTACACTCCCACCAACAGTGTAAAAGTGTTCCTATTTCTCCACATCCTCTCCAGCATCTGCTGTCTCCAGATTTTTTAATGATCACCATTGTAACTGGCATGAGATGGTATCTCAATGTAGTTTTGATTTGCATTTCTCTAATGACCAGTGATGATGGGCATTTTTCCATATGTTTGTTGGCCTCATATATGTCTTCTTTTTTAAGTGTCTGTTCATATCCTTCACCCACTTTTGAATGGGCTTGTTTTTTTCTTGTAAATCTTTTTTAGTTCTTTGTAGATTCTGGATAGCTGTCCTTTGTCAGATGGGTAGATTGCAAAAATTTTTTCCCATTCTGTTGGTTGCCAATTCACTCTAATGATTGTTTCTTTTGCTGTGCAGAAGCTCTGGAGTTTAATTAGGTCCCATTTGTCTATTTTGGCTTTTGTTGCCAATGGTTTTGGTGTTTTAGTCATGAAGTCCTTGCCTATGCCTATGTCCTGAATGGTTTTACCTAGATTTTCTTCTAGGGTTTTTATGGTGTTAGGTCTTATGTTTAAGTCTTTAATCCATCTGGATTAATTTTAGTGTAAGGTGTCAGGAAGGAGTCCAGTCTCTGCTTTCTGCACATGGTTAGCCAGTTTTCCCAACACCATTTATTAAACAGGGAATCCTTTCCACATTGCTTGTTTTTGTCAGGTTTGTGAAAGATCAGATGGCTGCAGATGTGTGGCATTGCCTCTGACGCCTCTGTTCTGTTCCATTGGTCTATATCTCTGTTTTGGTACCAGTACCATGCTGTTTTGATTACTGTAGCCTTGTAGTATAGTTTGAAGTCAGGTAGTGTGATGCCTCCAGCTTTGTTATTTTTGCTTAGAATTGACTTGGCTATGCAGGCTCTCTTTTGGTTTCATATGAAGTTTAAGGTGGTTTTTTCCATTTCTGTAAAGAAGGTCATTGGTAGCTTGATAGGATAGCATTGAATCTATAAATTACTTTGGGCAGTATGGCCGTTTTCACAATATTGATTCTTCCTAACCATGAGCATGGAATGTTTCTCCGTCTGTTTGTGTCCTCTCTTATTTTGTTGAGCAGTGGTTTGTACTTCCTCTTGAAGAGGTCCTTCACATCCTTTGTTAGTTGTATTCCTAGGTATTTTATTCTCTTTGTAGCAATTGTGAATGGCAGTTCATTCTTGATTTGGCTCTCCCTTAAGTCTGTTATTGGTATATAGAAATGCTTGTGATTTATGCACACTGATTTTGTATCCTGAGACTTTGCTGAAGTTGCTTATCAGTTTCAGGAGATTTTGGGCTGAGATGATGGGGTCGTCTGAATATACAATCATGTCTTCTGCAAATAGAGACAATTTGACTTCCTCCTTTCCTAATTGAATACCCTTTACTTACTTTTCTTGCCTGATTGCTCTGGCTAGAACTTCCAATACTATATTGAATAGGAGTGGTGAGAGGGGGCATCTTTGTCTAGTGCCAGATTTCAAAGGGAATGCTTCCTGTTTTTGCCCATTCAGTATGATATTGGCTGTGGGTTTGTCATAAATAGCTTTTATTATTTTGAGATACGTTCCGTCAATACCTAGTTTATTGGGAGTTTTTAGCATAAAGCGCTGTTGAATTTTGTCGAAGGCCTTCTCTGCATTTATGTGTGTCTAGCAGCACATCCTCAATGTGACTATCACTAACCCAGTAGCTCTGAGAAAGTGTACAGTTGTGGGTGCTGTCAAATCTGAAAAATTTTGAACTCTTGCTGCATCACCATTGCTTTATACCTGGGGATGTTACTGTAACCACAGAACCAGTTGTAACTGGCCCTCCCCTCTCTTGTAACTGGGGTCACAATTCTAACTAGCTCTATTCTGTTGATAACAGGATGCCAGATTACTTAACAGACACAGAATCAAGAATTTGCAAGTCTTGCAGTTGGAGCACATGCAGCATGAAGACCAACCTCAAATAACAACCAGAACTAGAGTCTCAGCCACCACGCCATGGAACCAAAAGATGAAGACATGCCCGGAATGCAAACACTGGGATACTTTCGAAAGAGAGAGGTTAGACTCCTTTCCACACCTTACCATAAATTTTCTTGTTTGAAGTCCTTCCAATCAAAGCCTGACTTGTCAATACTTCCACATACCAACCTGTCCTCCCTGGCCCATAAAACTTGGCCAAACCCCAAATTAGGAAGACAGATTTGAACAGTGTCTCCTGTCTCCCTTATCAGTGGACCTCCAAATAAAGCCTTTGTTTTCTATAAAACAAACAGAACAGTGCCATAGTTTTGGCTTCTATGCACATTGGGAAGCAAGCCCATTGTTTGGTGGTAACATTTTCACATGTCACGAAAATTCGATGCTTCCTTCCAGAAAAGTGTTTGTAAAAACTGGTCTAATTTTGCATTTGAAAATAAATTTACAGCAAGCATTCTTGATTATTTTATTTGCTATCTGTTTTCCAGAATCAGTGGGAGTTCTTTTTCCTCACACATGATGAAGGAAACTACATGAAATAGATACATAAATTTAGAGAAAAAGAAAAATTTAAGGATATTGAAATTTTTCACCAATATGCATGTTTCTACTTATTTAGACTTTTTTTTTTTTACATTTACCACTAAAATTTATTTTATTTGTGATATTTTAAGAGCTCTTTTGTTGTAGAAGATTATATTTTTTAAATTACATTTTGAATTGGCTATTGTTAGCATATGGAAATATTGCAAATTTTTGTATGCTGATCTTCTATCTAGCAATCTTATTGTTTCTAATACTTTGCAGATTCTTTTGGATTTCTTAATATACAAAATAGCATTCTTACAAAAGAGTTTGGCTCCTTTCTTTCCAACACTTGTAGTTTTTATTTTTCTTTCCTTATGGCATTTGTTAGGAGCTTCAATAAAATGTTAAATAGAAGCAGTATAGCAGGAATATTGTGCATCAAACTTTAAAGGTTTTAAAAGTTTCTAAAATTTCACCACTAAGTATGCTGTATTCAGTCAGGTTTTGAGAAATAATATTTTATCAGGTTAAGGAAAGTTTCCTTCATTTTTATTTTTATTTAATTTTATTTTATTGAGACAGTGTCTTGCTTTTTGACCACGCTGGAGTGCAGTGGCATGATCATGGCTCACTCCAACCTTAAACTCCTGGGCCCAAGTGATTCTCCCACCTCAGCCTTGTAAGGAGCTGGAACTATAGGTACATGACAACATGGCCAGCTTTTTTTTTTTTTTTTTTTTTGTAGAGATGAGGACACACTTTGTTGCTTAGGCTAGTCTAGAAGTCTTGGCCTCAAGCAATCCTCCCACCTCAGCCTCCCAAAGTGTGGAATTACAGGCCTGAGCCACTGAGCTCAACTCCTTCATTTGGCAAAGATCTTTGATAA
Organism: Sapajus apella; assembly: GCF_009761245.1. Lineage (NCBI taxonomy): Eukaryota > Metazoa > Chordata > Mammalia > Primates > Cebidae > Sapajus > Sapajus apella. Next base: position 7,948,792 of record NW_022437034.1, read on the forward strand.
GATCTTTACCTTTTGTAAATTCCACAGTGAGTGTTACATTGCATTAAATTCCTTTTCTACGTTTATTTAAATGCCCATATTTCCTTCTTTACTCCTCTATTCTCCTGGTTTATATAAGTGGAGTTTCTGATATTAAATCATCCTTGCTTGGTTTAATACACATATAGAATAAATACATATTAATCAACATTTTAATATTTAACATATTTATAGATATTATTTAAATGTATATTAAAATATATATTCAATATGTAATCCATAAATATAACATTTATCTAATATATTCCATAGTAATATAATGTTACCATATTACCATATGGGAAATACATAGTTTTGCTTCATAATAAACTATGCTAGCACAGTTTTCACAGGTAAATAAGCATATAAACCATATACACGTACATGTATAGATTTTCTACACAGATATAGATTCATACTATTACATTTACTATTTTATAAGTACTTAATACAGTGCTGACCTACAATTAATGATATTATATATAGAATTCTTGAATCTATGGTTACAACTGAAAGTGATCTATAATTTTATTTACTTGTCAGAGTATACTGTCAAAGTTATACTAATTTAAGACAGTGAGCTGGAGAGTGTTCCAACTTCTCTGAAACAATTTGTAACATATATATTTCTGGAAGCATAACAAACTTTCCTATAAAGTTATTTTGTTGCTTTTTTGGAAAAGAGAGAATTTTAAAATTGATTTTTAATGGTTTGTTTATCCAAGTCTTCAAATTGTTTTCTAAGCAATCAGTAGTTTTCTAAACTATTGTCTACTTCATCTAATTTTTCCAAATTTGTCATCATAATTATTCACAGCCTTTTAAACAATTTTTTATTCGCGGAGTGTCTATACATTAGTCTCCTTTTCCACTACTAATATTGTTTATTTCATTTCTGTCTTCCTGATCTACGTAATGTAAGACACAAATATGTTTTATTGATCTTTTTTCCCTTAAAAAGCTTTTCAGTTTATTGTACGCATTGTCATCCTTTGGTTTTTTCGCTTGTTTTTTGTTTGTTTGTTTTCATTTTCTGATTCTGGTTTTATTTTGCCCTTCATTTAACTTACTTCAATGTACACCTTTATTTTGTTTTGTTTTGTCTTTCCTTACATGATTGTAAGAATAAATCTTTTATTTTCAGTTATCATTTTATTTTAAATATCTTTATAAAAGATAAATTGGACATAAATTTACCCTGAGTAATATATTAGCTACATCTTAGAAGCTTTTACAATATTGCCATTGCAATACTGTTCTACTTTTGTGTATATTTTATTGTAGCTTTTCCTCTAATCCAAGTATTAAAGGCCTGAGTGCTCATTTTTAAATTTATATTTGTTCTTTATTGTCTTTAATTTTTTATTACCAATTTTATTTTATGGTTGTTAGAAAAGTTAGTCTGCATAACATATTAATAAATAATTTTAAGTCTGTTGGGTTTTCTTTTGTGTGTTTTTAGTTCTATTAGATCAAACTAAGAGCTTGAAAAGAGGTGGTTAGGTAGATAAATGTGTTATTGGTAGTTAAAGCATGATTATTAATTTCTATATTCAGGAAATAACATAAAAATAATTTTAGAATTACATTTTCACTCCTAAAACGTTAAAAAAAATATGCTTAATTATAATTCTTCAATAGTGCATTATTTTCAGTAAGGAAAGAGGAGGACTGACAGAGGGCAGGGAAAAAGGTAAACAAGGCAAAAGGCAGAAAGATCGGAAAAAGAAAGGCAAAATCAGATGGCAAAAAAGTCCAAACACCTCAGGAGTCAAAATAAGTAGGGACAGACTAAGTGTATTTAATAAAACAGGTACTATCTAACTGAATGGAGGGGGTAACCTAATCCAATTATAAGCTAATGACACAAAAAAAAAATGCCAAAAACTTAAATATAACAATTTTGGGGGAAAAAAGGCAGGCAAATATTACCAGAAGGAAACTAGTGTGGTCTTGTCAATATCAATGACATAAAATTTGATACAGAAATTACAGGTAGAAATGTAAAGGACTACAGACAAAAGCAGAATTTTATCAAGAATGTATAAAAATCATGAACTCATATGTATCCAACTATAGCAACACACACTATCATAGTGATAGATTTTACACAATTTTCTCAGAAATCAATGCTTTTTAAGCCAGTAGAAGTTCTTCCAGGCTCCTGTGTGCACCATTCCCAAATCTGCCTCTACTGTACCTCTTTTCATTGAAGACCATGGGTTTGGGGCTTGACTGAGGACAAGGAGATGCAGGAGGGAAGACAGATATCTGTGGGGCAGGCATAACAATGACCTCTCCCACCATGTTCCTAATCCCAGGACTCTGTGAATATGTTACATTACACAGCAAAAGGAAATCAAAGCAGCAGACAGGATAAGGACTAATAATAAACTGATGTTATGATAGAGTTTATCCTTGCAGTAGGGTTAATGTAGAAAGAGGGAAACTGAAGGTAGGGAAGGGAGTGTTAAAGCAATAAGATGGAATAAGAACTTGACACACGACTGCTGACCCACAAGGCAAGAACGTGGGCAGCCTCTAGAAGCTGGGAAAGGCAAGGAAATAGATTTTCCCAGGGCCTCCAGAAACAAACGCAGACCTGCTGACTTCTTGATTTTGACCCACTGAGACCCATTTCAAATTTCTGACCTCCAGAACAGCAAGATAACAAATTTGTGTTGTTTTAAGCTACTAAAGTTGTGGTAATTTGTTAGAACAGGAACGGGAAAGCAATACACTATGTATGGGAAGGTTACATAATCCCTGAGATGCCCCTGAATCTGCCAGTAAACAAGCCTCCAGGCCAGTACTAGATCCCCACAGGGAACATGGATGGGTTGTTCTGCCTCTTCTCTGATACAGGAGGAAGTAAGCTGTCTATCTCAGATGACCCTATTTATAAGAATTGCTCATTCAGATCTAGAAAGTGAGCTCAAGGACTAAGCACCCTAACCTGTCTTCAGCAACAGGGAATAGGGGAGGAGGCCTGGACTCAGGGTGTTAGAGGTTGTCCCCATGAGCTGTTGTCACATCAGGTCTCCATGTGTCATTGACTGATCTCTTAAGGACTTGTAGTTGAGACATGGGCCAGCTTGCATGTAATAGGCAACACTCAGTCATATGCATATGAGGTTCCAAATAAATTAAACTCTAATTATGTTTGTTAAAAAGAAAAGAAATTATTGCTTTTTAAAGGAAACAAAAAAATGTAATGTACCATGAACATTTTCTTATGTCATTTAGGTCTTCAATTTTATTTTTAAGGTTTTTATAGTTTTTTTCTTGAATAGATGTATGATAAAATTAAATGACAAAACAGGTGCGCATTTAGCATGTTTCCAATGTTTTGCTTTTTCAAAGAGCACTACAATAGATATACATATTGTGTTACTTTTTACACTTAAAACAAGGATTTTAAATAAAAAATTAGTTATTCCCTATAGATCCCTCTAAGTGTGAGATTCTATCTGGTAACACTTTTCTTTAGTCTGAAGAACATCCTTCAGCATTTCTTGCAGTGAATATTTGTGATTGACAAATTCTTTTAGATTTTGTTTAACCAACAATTTAATCCTCAATTTAAAGTGTATTTTCATTAGACATATACTTTATTCTATTGTCTTCTGGTTTTCATTGAAATTAATATTGTATTTCCCCTGTATACAAAGTGTGTTTTTCTCTGGATGCTTTCAATGCTTTCTCTCAAAAATCTTTGGTTTTCAGCTATCTTACTGCGTTGTAAGGGATTTGTATGTCTTTATCCTGTTTTGGGTTTTCCGAGATTCTTGAATCTGTAAATGTGTGGGGGGTTTTTTAACAATCAAATTTGGGACATTTGGGCTATTAACCCTTCAAAACCTTTTTCTGTCTCATCATCACTCTTTCCTGTTCCTGAGATTTGTATTATACCTATTTTGGGCGGTTTAATATTGTCCCACCGGTACCTGATGCACTGCTTACAGTTCCCCCATTTTTTTCTCTGTTTTTAAGTTTGGATAATTTCTATTTCTCTATATGCATTGTCGCTTTCTTCTATCACCTCCCTTTTGCTGCCAGACACATCTATTGTTCTTTCCATTTCAGTATTCTTTTTCAGATCTAAAATTTTTATTTGTTTTTTTCTTTATGGCTTCCATTTCTCTGGATAGTTTTCTTATCTGTTCATTTATGAAGAGCATATTTTTATATTTTATTTCCTTGAGCATATATTATTTTAGATCTTTGAATTTATTTTTAATAACTGCTTTGTAGTTTCTGTGTGTTAAATCTAACCTCTGGGGCAATATGGGTCTGCATCCATTGACTATTTAGTTTTCCTTGATTATGCGTCACAGTTTTTTTTTTTACGTTTTTCAAATTCTAGTGGATTTTTATTCAATAGTGAATAGTTGATGATACATTGCAGAGACTGTAGTTTTATTATATTATTCTGAGGATAGTTTATTTTTGTTCAAGTAAATGGTTCAATTATGAATTGATCAATTTAAATTTGTATACGCTTATTTTCCCACTTGGTGGACCAGGCCTGTGAAAATTCTGAACTTTTTTCTAAACTTTCTTTTTAACTTGGAAATACTTCTCTTCTAAACTGTCCTTTGTATGAATTTTGTCAGATTCGGGTTTTAGACTGTATTAGGGAGGTTCTAGAATAGACTTTCTAGAGTAGGTCTTTATTCTTAAGATACAGCCTTTTTAGTATCTTACCTGGATGCTTAGGATGACAATAAATAGTTACTGGGACCTCTTCGTTACAGCTGGACAAGACACACTGTTCTCTGTCACTGCTTGACCTCTACTTTCTCTGTTCTGCTCTCATATCTATAGAGCTTGCTGTTTGGAAATCTCAGATGATCTTGTCCTGTGCAAGTAATGCCCGGCCTGTAGTCACAGACTTCCAGAGAACTGTGACCTCATGTACTTCCACATGTGCTTCCAGATCTCCTCTTTGCATAACTTCTTCCTTTCTCATGTCCCATCCTCCGACTCCAGACTCCTACCTGCCTCACACTCTGATCTCTGCCTTCTCAATTTAGCAAGAGTGCTGACCTCTGCTTGCACTTCGCCATAATCTGAAAATAATCTCTCAGCAGAGATCTAGGACAATCATTATTGAATGGGGTCCTTCAGTTTCTCTTCTTCAGAGACCACAGACCTGTGTTCCCTGCTGTCTAAGGCTTGATAAACTCTGTGTTTTTATATTTATTAATAATGGCAGGTCTAGTTCAGTACATTTCTTCATCATAGCTACAAATTGAATCCAGATATTGTATTATTTAATTCTAGAAATTGTATTTGATTTTTAAAACATATTCTGTTTATCTAGCAAAATTCTGTATCTCTTATTTCATCCATCTTTATCTCTGTTGTCCTGACTAAATTAATCACAGTTATCTTAAAGCCTTTGTCAGCCAAATCACAATATATCTATTTTCTGTATCATTTTAATCTTAGTTTTTGGCTGTGTAGTCCTGTCTTCTTGTGTGAATAGTATTTTTAAAATCAAGCTATAACACATACAATGAAATGCAAACATCCGAAGTTTACAATCTGATGAATTATAACATATGTGTGATGACTGTGTGACAACCTCCTAGATCAAAGATACAGAATATTTCAGAACCCCAGCTTCCAGTCCTACTCAGTCACTAGACCCCTAGGGAGAGCCACTATTCAGATTATCTATCTCTACAGATGTTTTTAAACGTCATATAAATGAAATAACATTTTATATGTTCTTGTGTCTAACTTCATTCATTTTACAATGTTTTAAAATATATGCATGTTGTCCTGTGTATCAGTAATCTGTGAGAATATTTTTTCCATTGTGCGTACTATTCCATTGTTTGAATTTACTGCATTTTACTTACTATTCTACTTTTCATGGACACAGAAGTTGCTTCCAGTTTGAAGGTATTATCAATATAGCTGCTATAATCACTTCTGATATGAATTTCCATAGATATAAGCTTTCATTTCTATTGGGTATATAACAAAGAGTGGAATTACTGGCTTATAGTGTGTATGTATATTTAGCTGTACTGGATATTTCCAAATACTTTTTCAAATGTTCTGTCCTCCTCTCATAGAACTTACTTTTGGGAAATCCTCAAATTATCTTGTCCTGTGCAAGCAAAGCCCAAACCTTAGTCAAAGACTTTCAGGGAAACCCCAGATATGAGATATTTCAGTTATTTTACATCCTCTCCAACATCTGATCAGGTCAGCATTTTTTTTTTTTTAATTTTAGCCATTCTCAGTATCTCAAGATGGTTTTATTTTGGATCTCTCTGATGACAAAGTTTGAGTACCTATTTACACATTCTTTGGTTTTAACAATATATTTTATTTTATAAATATATAATAAAAACATAGAGATGCAAGTTAATGCTAACTTCTTCTGCAGAAGAATTCCTCTCCCTTTGCAGAGAAAACGGAGTGAAAACTGATCCCCATGATCTAATCCATGTCCTGAGTCTAAGACAGGTGGAAGCCCTGGTAAGACACAGACTATACCTGGTTCACTCCTGAGGTTTCATTGTTTTCAACCAAGCGCCTACATTCTTCCCACTGGCATAGCCTGAACTCTGATCATTGTCTCACAATAGTGCGAAGAATTATCTTCTCCCTTTCAAAGAGTTGTCACTTAAGCTTTTAGCCTCTACCCTGCACAGCTCCAAGATTCAGCAAATGTCCTGAGAGGAAACCAGCTGCCGTCTTGAGACTCCCTCCCTCCCTTCTACCTAACCTATTTTCCTGACCAAAGCCCTGCTGTTGTCTCTGTCCCTCCATTGTTGCTCTGCTCAGCTTTGCCCCAGTATTTGCACTGGTTTCTCAGTCTCCCACTCTGAGCCTAATTGGTAAATGCCTTCCCTCCTCCTCCTCACCACTCCCAATGTAAAATCAGCTGCCTTTTTCCTTAATTTATTAAATAAGGCAAAATTTTCCCTGCCACTAGATAAAATACAACAGCCTTCTCTGCTGACTTTTAGGTCATTGAAGAATGTATGGTCACTCACTGTAGGTTTCAAATACAGTCTCTATTAGATAATTACATGTCCTCAGCCTCCCTGGGCAGCCAGAGGACAGAAAACTCATGGGAAGGCAGTTGTGGTTGACATGTTCACTCTTTTCTGTTTACTTCCTCTCCTACTCACTAATTCCATTTCAGGTGGAAGCAGGAAAGGGAAAAGAGAGGGCTGTTGTTTGAAGGGCACTGTTATAATATGTGTTGTATCTGTCCCGCTAGTGTTTAAAGTGATGGTTAAAATGTTTGAGGTGTTTTTGGGGTTCCTCTGACTGTAATCCTGTGTATGAGAAGTGCAACTTTTCCTTCAGGCCTCTCTTGGGCCCTAATTTGTTGGAGGGCTGCTCCTTACAGGTGTCTCTCTGTTGGAGTCCCATTGCCCCTCCAGGTAATACTCAGTGGTAGACTTCTTAATGGCTCACCCTCTTTTTCCTCTATGGTCTGGCATGGGGACATAGGAAATACCCAATGTTCCTTTCAAATGCAAACCCCTTCCTTTGGCTGTGATGCTGATGCCGGTAGCCATAGCCCTTTGCCCTGAGATTCCTCGGATACCGTCCTCATGGTGGCCAAACTCCAAGGGACATATGTTCCCCAAGTGGTTCCCCAAAAGATATAAGGTGAGGCGATTGGTACTTCCTTTCCTTTCTCCTGGAGAAGAGCTCATAACCCAGTTTTTACCAAAGAATTCCTCCTCCCAAAATCCACTCTTGACCATTTTATGTCCTCACTGTGGATGAGGGATTTCAAGAGTCATGAAATTGGTCTGGGCTATTTATTTTGAAAATTTCCATTTTGGTGTGTCAACTCACTTTGCAAATTTATACCTGTGGTATTGGGGCTGGTAGAGTGTTGTGTTGCAAATATGTCCACATCCTAGTTCCAGGAATCTGTATATACATTATCTCACATAATAAAAGGGCCTCTGCCAATGTGATTAAGGATCTTGAGATGGGGAGATGATCTTGGATTATCTGGGAGTGCCCAATGTAACCACCAGGGTCCTTACAAGAAGGAGCCAGAATGATCAGAGACAGAAGTAGAAATGAGATAGAGGCAAGAAACTAGAGTGATGCGAGGAAGAAGGCATGAGCCAAGAAGTGCAGGTGGCTCTGGAGACTGAAAAAGGCAAGGAAACAGATTCTTTCCTGGGGCCACCTGTTGGCAGGGTTGTCAGCCCTGCCAGCACCTTCACTGCAGCCCAGTGAGGCAGATCTCTCATCTCCAAAACTGTGCCATAATAAATGTGATGTTGTAGGCCACACATTTTGTGGCAATTTGTTATCATCGTAACAGGAAACTAACATGGGCATCATGGGCCTCAGGCAAAATTTTAAATTTTGTTTCTAGTAACCTTGCCACAAAATCCTCTTCAGTAAGTGAATTATTTTAATAGCTGGGATAATAGCACATAACGCCTCTAACTACAGGACAGACTTAAAATACTGGAGAGGTCTCCTAAGGTCTGTTCCCCATGAATGGTGCTGAAACATTGCATAATGATTCAATATCACTTTCATGTCATTCACAGCTGCAAATACTGGCTCTCCCACTTGTATTATGACAGCTAAGTGACTTTGGGGAAGTTATCCTACCTATTTTTACTTGTTTATCTATGAAACGGGATAATATTATCTACTTTTGAGATTTGTCTGAGGGTTAAATGAAATCACCTAAAATTGGCAAACCCTTTATTCAGAACCTACTATGTAACAAGTGATTGAAAATGTACAGTCATCAGAAAATGAATGGTTAAATACTTGATAAAAATGGTGACATGTAGATTCATAGTGAAACCAATTTGTAAATGTTTACTGATGTTTAACTCAGTGTTCAAGCAATCTTGGCTGCTGTGGTGGGTTAAAAATATTTGCCCTTGAGAAGGGCATAGAGGTACTGTCTTACAGTTCCCATGATAAGCACAGGATTGGTCAGTCCCAGCTCAGTCCAGTGAGATGTCTCCCTGATTTCAGGAGGCAGAGTGTCCTGATGGAAGGTAGTTAGCTTTGAAATGTCAGTTTCCCTGCCTGGTGGAAATAAGTGTTTGCAGCATATGAAACATATTTAGTAGTGCTATTGATGGATAAATCATGAAAGATACACACGTGAAAGGTTAATATTGACATCCTGTAAGACATAACTTTACATGCAGCACGACTATTGATCAAACTGTGGTGATGGGCTAGAAAATGCTAGTGTGGATCATTTACAGGAGGAGCAATGTAAGTGCTCAGAAGTGCTCAAAAAATTGTACAAAAATAAGACTTTCTTTAAACACATTTTACAATTTCCAATCCAGCCCATGAGCTGATATCAGTTTATCCCTTGCAACAAAAAAAATAACACCCTGAATCCAAGAAGAAACATTTGCTGACCATATACATTTGGTTAATTATGATTTTTCCATCTGCCCAGATAAAGGGGTCAACAGGAATTTCCCGGGTACCTAAACAACATTTTTGGAAGGAACTATGTGTTTGCCTTGGTCAATTCACACACACACACACACACACACACACACACACCCCACGAAGAAAATCTTTTGGTGATATCTTGAGCCCTTACTAATTTATTCTAGCTAATGAACAATAATGAGTTTACTATTTAAGGAAAAAAAAAAAGATTCTCCAGTTAAAAAAATGTTTTTACTTCATATTTAAATTGGGAATGGGGAAAAAAATCCTGGGATTTCAGTAACATTTTTAATAACCATTAATGTGAAACAGTTCCTCAGTCTTTGTCGTGACTTGACAAATTTAAAGAGTACTGGCCAACTATTTTATAAAATATCTCTCAATTTGAATTTACCTGATATTTCTTTCTGACTAAACTGGTGTTTTACATTTTCTATTAAGAATATAGCAAAAGTGATACTGTCTCTTTCTCGTAATTCAGAAGTTTTACCTCTTCCTTGCCCATTCTTATTGGCCAATTTGACCCATGACTGGCAATGCCAACTTCAATCATTTTGTTAAGGTAACTTTGCCAATTATCTGGACTTGTTCTTTCCCTTTGCACCTTATGAAAATTTGCTTTGAGACTACCTGAGAATCCAGCTTCTCATCACACTTTTGTTCCCCCTCCAGTTGTAGAATTCATTGATGATAAATACCTGAAGTAAGAATTACTGTGGTGGTTGTTTATTTCTATCATTCCTTCTACATTTATTTCTTGACATTCAACTATAAGACAGCATTTCCTTCTTCCTTATTTTTTAATTTATTCAATTGATTATTTATAATAGTATGAATTCATAAATTCCTACTTTTTTCTTCAAGATATAAACCAGTTTCTGGTTTCCTTCCACGGCTTTCTGTGCCTAACATGTATATTTTGTTATTTTCTCTATTTCACGTGCAAAAAATAGAATATAGAAATTCTTTAGATTCAAATCTTTGATACATATAAACTCTTTAGAGTTTATTCTTTCGTGTGGTGTGAGGTGGGGCTCTGAGTTGATTTTTTTTTTAATTGGCTGCTCAGTTGTGCTAGAACCGTTTATTAAAAAGTCCATCTTGACCCATAAACCGCTTGATTTGAAATATCTTTATTGTATACTAAATGTCTCTATGTTCTTGGTCTATTTTTAGATTTTCTATTCTAGCTCACTGGTCTGTTTGCCTATTCATGAGCCTACCTGGCACTCTTAATTATAAAGCTGTTATGGTATGTTTTAATGGCAGGTAGAAAAGTTACCACCTATATTCCACATACATATTTTATACTTGTTTTCTTGACTCTTTTATCGGCTGATTTTTCAAAGAAATATTAGGATGAACTAGTCTATCTTCATGTAAAACTTGTGCTGTTAACTGTGATTGAAGTAAACATACAAGTTAGTTTGGGGTACTGACATATGTATCAAGTTGGGTCTTTCTATCCAAGAGGAAGGAATGTCTTTCCATTTGTTCAAGTTTACTTTATGTCTTCGGAAGTTTTTTAAGAAGGCTTTTTTCATAGAGATGTGGCACATTTCTTGTAAAGCTTATTCTCAACTATTTAATTTTCTTTGTTGCTATTATAAATGGAGTTTCTCTACCATTATGTCTTGTAACCAGTTGTTGTTCATGCATATAAAGGCTATTGATTTCTAGATATTATATATCTAGATATTTATATCCTGTTACCTTGCTGAATTCTTTTGTTTCTTAAGTTAGTTTTTTCATTGGTTGCCTGGGGCTTTACCCCTTCTTTACCATCATTATATCTAATTGATTTCTCTTGTCTTATGGCATTAGCAAATACCTTTAATAAAATATTGAAGTAATAGAGATAGATTCCTTCCCTTGTTCCAACGGTATCATATTATCTGCAGACAGAGAAACTTTACCCCTTCTTTACCATTATTATTCCTCCAATTGATTGATGTCATTGTAAATGCCTCATGTGTTTCCCAATAAGAAAGATGCTAGCTTTATGATGAGGGTTTATATATTTTTTCTGATAAGAAAGTATCAATCAGTTTGTATGTTCTTAACTTATTTATTAAAGAATAAGTGATGAATTTTCCCTGCATTTATGGAGATTTAGTCTGTTTCTGAGATGTATTAATATAGTTTGTTACATGAATAGAATTCCTAATATTAAGTCAACTTTGCACACCTAGAATAAATGATACCTGTTTATGGTCTTTATTTTCATAATGCAATAAAGTATTGGAGTGTATTTGCTAATATTTAGTTTAATTATTTTGCATCAACATTTAAAAGTGGTATTGGTCTATAGTTTCCTTGTACCCTCTTTATCATGTTTAGCCATCAATGCTACACTCGCATCATATAACTCATTAACAAGTTTTTCTTCATTTTCAATGCTCTGGAACAATATATGGAGCATTGGAACTATCCAGTCTTTGAAAGTTTTATGAAGTTTGCCTGTGATAGCATCTGTCACATTATTAATATCTATGATACCATCTGGGTCTAATTCTGTCTTATGGGATAGTTTCTTCATAACTTTGTTTCTATTTCTTTTATGGAAGTTGGTTTGTTTAAGTGTTCTATCCCTAATGGTGTTGATTTTATTAACTTTCTTTCCCTAGGAAATTTTCCATTTCATCTATGTTTTCAAAGTTTTTTATTTAGAGATCTTTCTTCCTTTTCTTTTCCTGATTAAGTTAGCTTGTGATTTGTCTATTCTGTTAATTTTTCAACAGAACAGGATTTTGATCTGTTAGTTAGATTTACCATTTTTCTATTCTTAACATCATTTTTTTAAGTTCTTACTTTGAAATTATTTTTTCATACTTTGGTGTTCTTTTCTTTTTTTGAACTTAGAATTTAATTCATTTGTGTTCATTTTTTCTTATAATTCCTCTTTCAACCAAGAGTTTTTTATAATGGAAGGTTTATAAAAGGTGGTGAGAGAACACACCTGGAACTTTATTAACCCACTTTTTTTTGTTTGTATTTAATTAACATTTTTTTCTTTTTTCTTTTTTTTTTTTACTATATTGACATTTTCTCATTTAACTGTATTTTGATCAGAGACTGTTGCATGTAACACTGCTAATGTATGGGATTCACTGATGTTTCCTTTTGATGTGTGTGTGTGTGTGTGTGTGTGTGTGTGTGTGGTTATATGAGCCTTTGAGAAACTGTAAGTTCTCTGAGTCGAGTGTGTATTCGTTTTCTAATGCTGCTGTAACAAAGAACCACAAACTAGGTGCCTTAAAACAGTAGAAATGTATCATTTCACAGTCCCAGAGAAGAGAAGTCAGAGATCAAGAGGTTAGCATGGCCATGCTCTTTCTGAGGTCTGTAAGGGAGACCTTTCCTTGTCTTTTCTAGCTCTGGTGTTTGCTGGCAATCCTTGGCAGTCCTGGGCTGGTAGATACATCACCCCAATCTCTGCCTTCATCGTCACATAGCTATCTTCTCCCGTGTGACTCTGTCTCTATGTCTCTTCTCCTTTTCTTATAAAGACACCAGTCACATTTGGTTTAGGTCTCACTCTACTCTGATGTAACTTCAACTGAGCTAATTACATCTGCAACAATCCTATTTACAAATAAGGTCACAGTCTAAGGCACAAGGAGTTAGGACTTCAGTTTATCATTTTGGGAGACATAATTGAACTTATAATAACGTGTAAAATGCAATACATATTCATAAGATCTACCTTTTTCTGGTGTATTTTTAGGTCTTCCATATTCTTGTGCATTTTTGTCTACTTGATAATTCTTGTACTGAGATGAGTGTGTTAAAGTCCCTTGTTGTTAAAGTGTCTCCTATAAGTTTTCCTTATTAAAGGTGACAGCGGCCGGGTGCAGTGGCCCACACCTGTAATCCCAGCACTTTGGGAGGCCAAGGCGGGCAAATTACAAGGTCAGGAGTTCAAGATCAGCCTGGGCAACATGGTGAACCCCTGTCTCTACTAAAAATACAAAAGATTTGCTGGGCATAATGGTGGGTGCCTGTAATCCCAGCTACTCTGGAGGCTGAGGCAGGAGAATCACTTGAACCCAGGAGGCAGAGGTTGCAGTGAGCTGAGATCACTCCACTGCACTTCAGCCTTGGCAACAGAGTGAGACTCTGTCTCAAAAAAAAAAAGTGATTGCTACATTATTTGGTGCATAGACATCTATAATATAGCTTTATTGTGAATCATGGCTTTTAGCCTTTAAAAATTTTCCGCATTTCATGGAACTAACCCAAATGCCCATCAAAGATAGACTGGATAAAGAAAATGTGGCAGATATACACCATGGAATACTGTGCAGCCATAAAAAAAGAATGAATTCATGTTCTTTGCTGGGACATGGTTGAATCTGGAAACTATCATTCTCAGCAAACAGACACAGGAACAGAAAACCAAACACCACATGTTCTCACTCACAAGTGGGTGTTGAACAATGAGAACACATGGACACAGGGAGGGGAACATCACACACTGGGGTCTGTTGGGGAGTGAAGGGCTAGGGGAAGCATAGCAGGGGGTGGGGAGATTAGAGAGGGATAACATTAGAAGAGGTGATAGGGGGATGGAGGCAGCAAACCACCATGGCATGTGTATACCTATGTAACAATCCTTCAAGATCTGCACATGTACCCCAGAACTTAAAGTAAAATAATACAAGAGAATACAACATATATATAAACTATCACATATATGGTTATATAAAGAGCTATTTGCATACCTAAAAAAATTTCTGTATTTAATGTCATTTTTTGGTTTGAATTCTCTTTTGCCTATTATAAAGATATTTTCCTTTTATGTACTTTATTTTAAATTCCAGTTATCTCAATTACTTAGTATAACCTTGTCCACCCATACCATTTTTCCAAACATTTCAATCGTTTTAACTTAGGTATATCTCTTATATACAACATATCTCTGGGTCTTATTTTGTGTGAATTTCAAATGTTTTTCTTTTATTAAGTGAGTAACGCCCATTCTAATTTACTGATGTGGCTATGTATTTAATTCCAACTCTGGCAAAATAATTTTTAATTGCATTCTATTTACTATTTTTTATTTGATGTGTATGTTTAATTTTTTCTTTTCTCTTTTTATTTCTTAATATGTTGGAAGGTTTATATTATTGTTCTGTTGGTTACCTTTGCGCTTATACTTTATTGAATACCCCTAGTCCAATGTTTCCATATGTAACCTTTTGCCATCTGACTTGTCAGTTTTTCATAGTACCTGTTAACTTCTAACCATTGCCTACACTGTAAGATGATTCTTCTTTTGAGGTTTTTTGACTGCCCCAGCTGACCTCAAATTCGGGAGTATAAAAGTTTGCTCACTGGAATTTGACATTTTAAAAATTACAGTTACTTTGAAATTTAGGTATTCTGTGTGTTCTATTTATTCTGAGGATGTGGCTTTGAAAATAAATAAATATAGACAGATATAGAGAAAAAAGAGAAGTTGTTTTGTCAGGTAAAGAATTCCCTGAATTCTGGCCCAGGCTTGCCCTTGAGTGATTTGCATTTACACTTTCCTAATGACTGCATCACATAGCTAGAAAAACTTTTTTGAACTTTTCCTGACCTCATCAAAACTTCAGTCCAATTAATTAATCCAACCACTCTCCCATAAGCCTTTAGTTTTCCCTGTCTTGCCATTTTCCCCTCATTCAGCTAAGAGTCCAACATCTATTACCATAATCCAATGCTTGCAATGTCACAAGCTTATGGGGCCAGGCAGGAAACATAAATGAATAAAGCAGGCAAGAGAGAACACAGCAAGAACTTGTCCAGTTGGGTTGAACCAAATTGATTGTCCTCCATCTAAAAACATTGAAATGCATAGTTTTAATGCAATGAGTAAACCAAACAAAATCTGTCTTCAGGCTAAATTTTTCATGTCACTGCTCACCCTTTTTTCCATTTAATTCCATTCATTATTATCTTCTAAAACCTCACTTTTTATTGAACTCTCTGTTTTTCCCCATCTCTGCATCCATGTTGCTTCACATTGAAGAAGAGTAAAATCATGCAATCAGGCTGATCAGCTTCATGTTCAACTCAGTATCACGATGCACGTGGCACTTGCCCTGAGCCACCATCCTCCCACACCTTCTAGGAAGCTTTCTATCCTCTCTGAATAGATGACAATTTACTTCTGTTTCCCAGACACCTTCCTATGAGAATGCTTTTAGCTGCAGTAATAGAGTTTTCAACTAAAATGACTTCTATTTATAAGAAATCCTCTCTGTAACCTCAGTTACCCTGTTTATTTCATTCATAGCAATCATACTCTACAATCATTCTGGGTTTTGCTTACTGCTTTATTTTTTTTTATTTTACACACTCTGTGAAGGCAAAAATGGTTGTCTCTTATTTGTCAGGTAGCTTTTGTGTCTACAACTGTTACTGCCACATATTAGGAACACAATAAACACATGTTAAATAAAGGATTAATCATAACAAACATATCACATGTTTGAATTCCAAGAAACATGGGATAAAGAGTCCTCACTCCAGAAAAGGGATTGGCACATCTTTTTTGTAGAGGACTAGATAATAAATATTTTCAGCTGTGCAGGCCATATGATCTCTGTCATGAGTATTTAACTCTGCGG
Organism: Sapajus apella; assembly: GCF_009761245.1. Taxonomy (NCBI): domain Eukaryota; kingdom Metazoa; phylum Chordata; class Mammalia; order Primates; family Cebidae; genus Sapajus; species Sapajus apella. Next base: position 7,964,868 of record NW_022437034.1, read on the forward strand.
TTTTAGCATGAAAGCAATCATGGATAATATATAACAAACAGGAGTGGCTGCATTTGGACTGCAGTCATATTTTGTGGACCTCTAGTCTAGATGAACAGTCTTTGCAAAAAAGGAAACCCTGGGCTCATGCTGCCACTTGCACATGCTCAAGAAACAATATATGCATGTATATATTTACATCTACCCTGTGTACTGCAAAGCAGGGTATGGACTCTTGCACCATATTGCTCAGTCCAAGTCCTGGTCTGTCACTTATGTCCTTTGTGACCATGGACAATTAACTATCCTCTCTGCATTTCAGTGTCTTCATCCCTAAAATAGGAATAATAGCAGTATCTATGCCAGAAGGATAAATGAGGATTAAATGAGACAATTTTTGGAAATGCTTAGAGCAGAGTTTAGCGCATAGTAAGTGCTCCATGTATATGTTAAATAAATACTGAAAGGGTCCTTGCTAGGCACTTTGCACCTCATTTTCTTCTTACAGAAGCCCAATGCTCCTGTGAGATATTAGTATCATCCCCACTTCGAAGACATGTAAACTTTGACTCAGGGAAACTAGGCATGATTTTTATGGTTATATTCCTAGTAAGTGATAGTATTACGGCCAGATAAATGCATTTACAGATATTCTCTGGAAAGACAGTGGGATACATTTTTTTCTTATCCAGTGCCCATTCAAGATAAAGGTAACCAACATAGATTGGCCCCTGCACTGGTTTTAGAACATGGCTGCACATTGTTTTGTACTCCTCCTATTGAAAGAAATCCATTCCTCTTGAATCTAGGTGGACTTGAGACTGCTTCAACCAATAGAGTATCATAAAAGAGGCACTCTGTGACTGCCAAGGCTAGACCATAAAGGGTCGTTCAGTTTTGCTTTCTTGCTGGAATACATTATCTTCAAATTCTGGGCAGCCACGTAAAAAGTCCAATTAACCTGAGGTCACCATGTTGTGAGAAAGCCCAAGCCACGTGGAAAGGTCATGCATGAGTGCTTAAGTCAAGGGTTCCATCAGAGCCCAAACTTGGAGTCATCCAAGCCCAGGAGTCAGATGTGAGTGAAAGTCTTCAGATGATTCCCGCCCCCCAGCTGGCAGCCCACAGCCATTTAACTCTTCCCAACTGAAGCCCCAGACATCACGGAGCAGACAAACTCTCATCCCCGCTGTGATGTGTCTGAGTTCCTGAACCACAGAACTGTTGATGTTTTATACAATTAAGATTTGGGGTGCATTGTTAGCACATTACAGAGCAGTTTCTTTCCAGATTTTCCTAAACTATAGTTATAGTTAAGCTTAACAATGCTGAACTTCATTTCCCAATCACCTCGATTTCCTGCTACTTCTACAGTCTTTTGAGCTATTCAGCATTGGAAGGATCTAAGATTTGAACTCAAGAATTGTTTCTGACTCCTACATTCTATCTTTGCATCAGTTGTCTCTTCTAAAAGGATGAGCAAAGGCTATTTTACAAGATTCCTTTGAGAATCAAATAATACCATGGATGCAAAACTACTTTAATGGAATTTAGACTCCAGATTTTTGACAAGATCTGGGGCAGAGGGTAGTTTTAATCTTCCTTGAGTTCCAGTCTTGCAAAAACTACGTTTGTCCAAATAAACCAATAGAGTTGATGCTGCAACCATCCGAAGAGCAAGCAGACTTCTTACCATACACTAGGGGCTTCTAAAGGGTGTGTGTGTGTGCGCGCGTGTGTGTGTGTGTGTTTATGTGTATGTGTATGTAATTTAATAGTGGGCCAGCCTGGTGATTTTGAAACAACTCAAGTGTCTGACATGAAAGCGAGTGACAGTACTTGGAACAAGGGCCATGAAATGCAAGTACATTGCAAATCACTCAGTCGTGCTGTCAAGGGAATCATAGTCACTATATATATATTCTTAAATGTAGTTTCCCAGCAAACCTTTCATAAAATTCATAACTATGGCTGACCTCTGCTACATGCTTGCCACCAGAGCTTTCTCTTCCACTCTCAAATATAACCCAGGCTTGTAAGGCACTTGTGACAAACACTGTTGATTGGACAATCATTCCCAACCTGCTTCCCCTTTCTGTCTCCTTGTACAGAATTTAGAAAACCAGTACTTGCCATCTCAGCTTCCTATGCATCTAAGGTGGTCAGAATCCACAAGGAAGAAGCAAAAGCCTTCAAGAAGAGGATTTTTGTAAAATATTTCTCTTTCCTGATATAAGGGCACATAATGCTGACACAGTCTTTCCCACTTACTCTTTTTACTGCCTTGAAAGCATAAGGGATGGAGCTGCAGCAGCTATCTTGTGACAATGAGTAAAACTCCAAGGGTAGCATATGCTCTGATATCTTTGACCCAACTGCTTTTCAATCTGTATGAAAAAGTCTCTATTTGTGTAAACCACTGTAGTTGCATTTTCTCGTGCATATGCAGAAAATTGCAACTGATATGAAATTGCAGAAAATGAGGTGTGTGATTGACAAGTGGACCCTTCTGTAAGTGAGCAGGTAAATGTTACTTCCCTGACCTTTATGAGGATGGCAGAAACAAAAAGCCTTGAGTATAAAATCATTTAGAGCTCATGTATGTCACTCTCCCTCTAGATTACAAAAAAAAAAAAAAGCGACTTCATAGAAACTCCCTTTGTTTCTCCCTGTAGCTTTGCCACTCTGCTGGCTCAGTGCATGATATTCTCCTGTCCCCACCACTGCCAGAGCCTCCCTAGTTACCTTCCTCTGCACTGTGGTGCCCTCCCAGTCATTCTCCACCCTGTAGCCGTAGAGGTTTTCCTAGAAGCAAATGTTATCCGTATTCTCCAGTATTCCAATGTGCCTTCATGAAAGCCTGCTCTCTGCTGGGAAGGCTTTTCAAGATTTGGCCTCTATGGTTCTCTTCAGCCTCTCCTCCGGCCAGTTCATTTGTCCTGACACCTCTGTGCGATGTTTTCAAACTTCAGCTTCAGCCACCCTGAATTTTGAAATCCCCTCTCTCACCATTCTAACCCCTCTGCTTGTCTATTTTCCTCTCAGATGCCTCCAATTTTTCTGATGTGCATACACACACACACACATGCACCTACACACACATGCACACACGCACACACACACACACACAGCTCTAGATTTTTTGCTCCTCACATGTGCCCTCCAGTATTTGAAGAAGAAAATAGACAATATAGACAGATATCTTTCTGACTAGGTGTAAGCTACCTGAAGGTAGGGCTTGAGTATGTCTCGTTCACTGTGGTAATGCCAGTGCCCAGGGAAGTGCCTGGCATGCAGTATTAGAACGAAACAAGAAAGGAAGGAAGAAAGAGAGAAGTCACAGAAGTAATTACAAAAAGAAGGGAGGGAGAGAGGGAGATAGGAAAGTAGTCTGATCACTTTCTATTCACCTCTTTGTTGTGGGAGGGATCCTCTGCCCTAAGTAATGTGAGATGGCTAAACACACATCTGACACCATACAGTTGAGACAAACAGCAGCTTCTTTGTCACATATACTAACAACCCAGAGGAGGAACCCCACAAGCCCTGCAGGACCACGCAATAATTGCTTGGGAGCAGAGAGAACCAGCAGGAGTTGTAGCAGGCAGGCTTTGTAGTGACACGGGGGTGGGGTGACGCTTTGTTCACTTAGGAAGGTGTGATTGGCTTGTTTGAATAATTTTGTGGTCTGGAAGGGAGGTGACTAGATTAAGCTCCGGTTGACTTTTCTGGTACCACTAGGGGTACTCATTATTGATTGGCTTCTCCAGTTCCTGTTCCCAACCTCCTTATCCTTATCTACTTTCCATTCAGGCCCGATCATGTGTCATAGTGTTGGCCAATGGGACATAAACAGAATTGTCTGCGGAATTTCTGGAGAAATTCCAGGGAAAGCTTTTGCTTTCCTCATTAAGGCAATATTATTCTCTCCTTATTTTTCCCTCTTTGTTCCCACTGGAATGCACAGCTGATGGCTAGAACTGCAGCAGGCATCTTGTAACCACTGGAGATAGCCAAGACATTCATAAAGATTGCAACATCTGGAAAAATTTAACTCTTATTCACCACTTCTCAGGAAGCTACTGTGTAATTGAGTTTACTCTTTTAACATAGGATTTAATTATACATATTTTCATACAACATTAAATATTCTTTGTAAGTCTCAATTTATATCATTCACATACCATCACGTTGAATGGCTATACTACAGTACATCTTTCTTACTATTTTCCTATTGTTGTGAATATGGTGGGGTTTTTTCATTTTCCATGTTATTCAGATTTGAGGGATTGAGAGTTACAGATAGCTGTGCACTGTGGTGGGCTGTCATTGGGGTTAGTCTTTGACTGGACACTGATTTGAATGCCCTCTGGATTTCAGAGGACATGATGAGTGGGTCTGGAGCTTGGTTACAGATAACTGTGCACTGTGGTGGGCTGTCATTGGGTTAGTCTTTGACTGGACACTGATTTGAACGCCCTCTGGATTTCAGAGGACACGATGAGTGGGTCTGGAGCTTGAAAGGCTTGGAAGGCATCTATGTAGTGGTCATATATTCTAAAGCCTGGTAGATACCCACATCTTTCCTGTAGAATCCAGGCCTCAGTGAGCCCAGTGGACATGCTACCTATGTGCTGATCTAGCCCCAAGTGAGCTCAGTGGACATTCCACCTATAAGCTGGAGAGATCGGGGGCTGCACTGAATTGGAAAAGTGTTGCCTTAGGGGGCACTAAAGCTAGTGTGGAGAAACAGAATCACCTTTGAAGAGAGACAAGGTAGTTTTCAGAAAGTTATAAAATTATATGGGCATAGCAAGAACAAAAATAAGAAAATGAGAAATGGCATCATAATTGGAAAATCCAGAAAATATGAAGTATGTCATGTGGTTGCAGTGAAGGGCTGAGGTCACTGACACCAGGTAGACAATGGGTGGCCTGTTATAAATGCCTGACTGCTAGGGTGGAGGTGCATGCAAGAGCAAAAAGGAGACATATCGGCCATGTAATTCTGCTTCTTATTTTTTCCTAGTTTTCCAAATTTTTTAAAAAGTAAAAACTTCTTTGAATATAAAAATAATTTTTTAAAATTTATTTATTATACTTTAAGTTCTGGGGTCCATGTGCAGAACAGGCAGGTTTGTTACATAGGTATACACGTGCCATGGTGGTTTGCTGCAACCACCACCCCGTCATCTACATTAGGCATTTCTCCTAATGCTATCCCTCCCCTAGCCCTCCAGACCCCAAAAGACCCCAGTGTGTGATGTTCCCCTACCTGTGTCCATGTGTTCTCATTTTGCAACACCCACTATGAGTGAGAACATGTGGTATTTGGTTTTCTTTTCTTGTGTCAGTTTGCTGAGAATGATGGTTTCCAGCTTCATCCATGTCCCAGCAAAGGACATGAACTCAACCTTTTTATGGCTGCATAGTATTCCATGGTATATATCCGCCATGTTTTCTTTATCCAGTCTACTTTTGATGGGCATTTGGGTTGGTTCTAAGTCTTTGCTATTGTGAACAGTGCCACAATAAATATACGGTACGTGAATCTTTATAATAGAATGATTTATAATCCTTTGGGATTAATTCCAGTAATTGGATTGCTGGATGAAATGGTATTTCTATTTCTAGATCCTTGAGGAATTGCCACACTGTTTTTCACAATGGTTGAACTAATTTACAATCCCACCAACATTGTATTTCTATTTCTCCACATCTCCTGCATCTGATGTCTGGAGGTCCTGATACTATATTCCCTGACCTCCTGTTCTACTACCCACTGTGGTAGCCCCTGAGAATGTTCAGTGGGTATCAAGGGACCATATACCATCCCATGACAGTCCTCTGAGCAAAGCAAGACAGGGATAATTTTCAGTCCTCTTTCAGAATATAATGAAATCTACTAAAAACCTTTGGAAAAATTTCCATGTGCACACATATATAAAACGTTGCTCACAAAGTTAAGAACTCCACTGTATGAACAAGAAATCCAGGGGCCATAACTACCCCTTTCTCACTTCTTTGCTACTTATCATTTCATTCTTTAGAATTATCTTCTTGAATCTCAGCCTGTGACCATACATCCAGATGTGCCAAAGAGCTCAAGAGGCACATAGGTAAAGTCACTATGGGAAACTCTCTTCTATGAAACTAAAGTTGCTTATAGCCAACAAGAATTAAAGAGCAGAGATGAAGAAATAGGGTAAACACAACTGTTGATGGTCCCTGAATGATATTGCGTGCTCCAAAATCCACATGGAAAATCTTCTGTTCCTTCATCCAGGTGCTGTGAGCTTCTATCCTCAACAACTTCTGCCACTAAATCCCTGTGCTCTAGGGGACTTCTCACATGACAGAATATGCCCCACTTTCTTTGAGATGACCAGTAGTTACTTACCCATTATTCCTCCCCTTTCTTAGTTCGATCCCCTATAGGGACTTTATCCATCCTCCCTTAAGCTTCACTCTACCTTTAAGAAGGTGAACTTTTTCCTGCATTGATCCTCATCTTGACTCAGTACACTGCTTCTAAATTGCTCCTAACCTGGGCTTCTTAGCGATTGCGTTTGTCTATGGGAAAAACCAAAGCTTTGTCCAAAGGTTTATTCATGGAACAATAGGCCAAAGAAGAAAGCTTACCAAATGAAGCAAAAAGTCAGGAACTAAACCTAAAGAATAAATAACAAACACTAATTGGGCTCGGGGATGACAACCTACTACAACCACGACTGTGAAAGCCAACGTAGGCTTCACAGTCATGCCTGGATTTAGGTGGGGACTTGCAGCCACTACATTTATGAAGCTCACCACGTGCAGAGTTCTGTGCTAAGTATCTCACTATGCAAGTGCTCTTAGTCTCCACATTAACTCAGGTAGGCATTATGATTATGTTCATTTTGCAGAGCAGAAACTGCAGCTCAAAGACATTAAGGAACTTAATACCATCAACATTATCAGAATTTGGACTCAGACCCATCCGATGCCAAAGCTCTTACCGAACTCCAAGCCACTGATTCATATAGTGCCCAGCACATAACAACTGCTTGATCAATATTTGTTAAATGAATGAATGAAAGAATAAATACAGCAATAATTTGAGAATGAGAGGGCTTATATATCTTGTGGATTATACATCCATGGTGGAGGGGAGAAGCTTAAATGGAGAAAGTGATTATGCAGCTACAGAATTATTGATGTTTATCTCTGCTAGGCTATGTGCTGAGTGCTTTAACACTTCAGGACAATCCTCTTGAAGCCAGTAGAAATATACTGAGTACTAGACCCTCTGGCTGGCCCTGTATTGGGCCCTCAGGATGGTGAATTACACTCAAGCATTCACAGCAGAAATACAGAAGAAAGACCTGTAATGTACTTCACACAATGGACAGGGAAATCTAGGGGTTTAATTTACCTACTCTCACTCACCCTCTACAACCATGATCAATCCATCACGACTTAGATTTCTTTGGCTCTGGGGATTTTGGAGTGATCGATGGGCTCTGGCTATGGTAAGAATCTACCGCCCCTCTTCCCAGTTCTCACGAACTCCCCATAATAGACTCCCATATAGTGTGAGCAATTTACAGTATAATGAATTTGTTTTATTCTGGTTCAGTCTGGGCATTGTGGTTCCTGCCTGCCTCCCTGTTGTTTTATTTACTCCTCAGCCATTCTCATTTTTGTAGCTATTCCCTTTAGCTCTCCTTTTCTGTAAGGTCATTCTAAGGACAGGATGTTGCAATGGCCAAGATGAATTGTGAACAAGTGCAAGCCAGGTGTGCGTTGGTGATTCTGTCTCTCTCACTCTTCTTTGGACTCTCTGAAATCTGGCCCATAAAGAAAAATGTCCCACACTCAAGATTTAAAGCCCAAATTCCGATTTTGAGGTCAGTGTCATTCAGATGAATGCCTCTGAGCCAGGCACAACAGAGCAGTTACTGGGAGAGATAAGGTGATTCAGTGTCATACCTCCGAGAGCTGTAACTCACCAGGGGTGGGGGGAGACATTTTTGTAACCACTAAAATGTGTAAGGCCAGCCTCAGCCCTATATATTGCTGTTTTCCACAATGGCTGTTTCCTGGAAAATCCATCTCTTTCACCACGGGGTGCTAGGGGCATTGAAAATTAGTCAGTTTGCTATACTGGTCTTGTTAATACTTGTGGCAGGACATTAATACAGGATAATAGTAATCACATTGGTGCTAAATATTTACAGTGTTAGGGCAATAGCTTTGAATCTCAACCTACTACACTTGATTAATAGTGATGTTAATGGTGGCACTAAGGAAGATGGACTTCCCAGGCTTCTTCTCCAGACAGTATAAACGCTCCAGTGCTAAATGTTTCTTTTATATGTGAATACAATTAAGAGTAACTTCTAATTATTTCTGGCACACGTTCTTTAATGCCAGAGCCTTCAAGTCACCGTGGTCAAAGGGTAATGCATCATAACAGGTTACAACATCCCCATGGATTTCTTGATTGACATAAAAATGGTTTTCTCCCCCAATTGATTGACACTATGGCAGGTGAAAAGTAATGGCCAAGCTTCTAGCTGTCTATTAGAAGATCTTCAATCAAGAATGATATGGCTTTAATAATCAGCTTCCATATTTGGGGATTGAGACCAGCTGGATTGTGGATGGCGCTCTTTTGGGGACTGAGGCACCTTGGGGATAGTACAACTTTTCAGATGAGTCTCTCAGAACAAATAACTCTAGAAACTGATTTCTAAAATTTCCAGGGTGTTGTTTTTTCCCCTGGAGGGACATAATTGAAACCAAAGGTTTACAGTGAGGCAACAGGGTGACCTCTAGCTAGAGGCAGGAAATTTGCCAATGAGAAGTGTTTGTTTTTGCCTTTGCAGATGACAGGTGGGGACATGTATTTACCTTCAAAAACTAGATCATGTGTTTCAACTTTCATTGGAAGAAAGAGCAGTCTTTGTGTTTCAAGAACTGCAGTACGTTGTAACCAAACAGGTACACCTGAAAAGAGCTGCAGAATGGGTATCACACTATGCGCTGAATAAAACTCTGTGTGGCAGGAGGACAAGGTTTTCCTGGCCTTCCATGACTAATCTCCCATTCTTCTGCTGCTAGCTCTATATCTTGGCTCTGGTTTGGACAGAGGGTCTTCTATGCATGTTTGTTCACTGGAGTGTTGGAAGTTTGGGAGGCAAGAAATCTAAGGATTTATGGTGTTCCATCCCCTGAGAAATCCCTGGACAACAAGGACCTGAATTTTCCCTGAGACTAGGACAAACGAACAAACAGAAGAAATAAAGTATATTTTAAGGTAAAGACAATTTTACCATCCCGGAAAGGCCATTCATCATGTTTCTGCTTAACAATAAGACCCAGACGTACCTCTTTCAATGTATGTGGCTGGGCTAATACTTCTTAGTTTTCTTGCCTTCAGCTTGTCACCCAACTTAACCAGACAAAAACTCAGAGAGTGCCACTCTGAGTGCTGATACTAGGAACAAAAGAACAAGATAAGCTCTTCAAGGAGCTCACTTTGTATCAGAATAATAAGATGTAATACATATACCAAATAATGATGTGTAGCTCTGGAGCCCTTGGAAACTTTCACACCCCAAGTGGTGTGAAAGTACAGAAAAGGAAAAGATTAGTATCTCTGGGAAAGTAGGAATGATCTACAGTGTCAAAGAAGACTCAACAGAGGAGCTGATATTTCAGTTGAACTTGAAAAGTAAGTGTAGTTGTGCCAGGTGGAAAACAGAGGCTTGTGTGTCAAAAGGGCCTTCCCAGCAGTGTTGTACCTAAGAGCATGGTGCCATGTACTCGTTGCCCACCTTGGTGTCCCAGCAAGGGGAGAGGACACAGCAGTAAAACCTCCAAGCGTGCATTTATTTATTCAGAGACTGTTTTTAAGTATCTTCTGTGTCCACTATGCAATAAACCTTATGATTATGTGGTTAGGATATTGACGCCTCACTTTTCTTTTTTTCCTCTCTCCTTTTCTAGTGTTTTCTTTCCCCCATAAATGTGACATTATTAAAGAAGCTCACTTTATAAACATACACATGTCCAAACCTGCAATTTTGTAGTAGTAACAAAGTCCTTGTGTCACATCACAGTTGACCATGCCCTCAAATTTATCTTTATATTACCACTGCTGTGCACTGCCTTGGGATGTGGGTGAAGGACAGAGGTGGAGAAGAAGAAGAAAGAGAGATGGATTGGAAGATTTGCACTAGAAAGCCAAGGTCTTTCAGTACTATTACCTGCAGGGAATGAAGAGCCATAGCAAATACTTAAGTTGGGAAGGCAACATAACCACATCTAAGTTTTAGAAAAAGCATAATGTTAGTAGATGACTAGAGAATTGCCAGAAATAGGATGAACAGGGTATTAGTTAGGAGGATAAGATATGAAGTATGATGTGCTGAGAAACAGCTACATCAGTGGTTGTGAAAATAAACAGGAGGGGTCAGATTGAAGAAATACTCGCTGAGGACTCATTCACCGTGGGAGGTAATGGTGTGTAAGTCAGATATCAAGACTGATGTTGATGTTTCTCTCTTGAGCAAAGTTGTGAATGTTGTGTTATTTCTGACATAGAAAATCCCAAAAAGGGATAGATTTGGGGAATAGCATGGGTGCAGTTCTCGACAGGATGAGTGTGAGGTGTCTGTGAGGTGTTCAGGAGGACTGTAAACATGTTTTCAGAGATGAATGCTTAACACTTAAGGAACCACTAGATTTAAAGAGAAGGGAGAGAAAGGGTAAGGAAAGAAAAGTCATTGAGTAAAAGAGTCAGAAAGGTTGGAGAAACTAAAGGAAGGAGAATTGTATTTACCTAGTATTTATTTTAAATCAAATAACTTAACCTGGTCTATACTATTTAATCTTCACAGTAAGCTTAAAATGATTTTATCCCACTTTACACATGTGATTGGAAGGTTTCAAAATATTAACTGACATTTCCCTGCAATTTCTTTGTACCCATAGGCCTTTTCCCATGCGGCATCCATTGGCTCATAGAACAGCTGTTACAAGAGAAAGTAGGAGAAACAGACTTTTTATTTAAAGAGGCTAGGCTTTTCATGTTCAAAAATAAATAGATTTAGGAAATTTGAAAGGAGAGAGATTTGTGTCTCTAGTTCTTAGTGCTCTGGGAAGCAGAAAGGCCTGGGACCATGGTGCGTCCCAGGCTGATGGGTCATGGGCCGCCTTACAGGGTTTCTCATGTCCCGGCAAGTTGCCAGAGGAGAAGGATTCAAGGCAAGAGGGTGTGGGACTGAGGAAGGTCTTTAAAAACCCCACTGAGCTTCTTACTGTGCTATAACACTGTGTAGCAGTGGACTGCCTCTTGTACACTCAAGAAAGGCATGAACTAGCTCAGATGGGGTAAGCCTGAGGAGACCTTGTGTTCAGAAATGAGCAACCTTCATGGACTGACAACAAAAGACCAGATGGGAATAGACATCTTGGCAGTGTGGGTGGATCCTGATTAACCCAGGATCAGAAATCCTCAACTCAAACCTCTGAACTGTCTGAGTCCCTGAGAACAAAGGAAGAGACTTGGTGGGACAGTGGGGGAAAGGAAACCCTGAAAAGATTAAGGTTGTGTATTTGCCTGCCAGTAGAATGGGAGCTTAAAATATTGAAGAAAAAAAAAAGGAAATTCTACTTTTTGCACTCTAAATTTACAGTCAAAAATTTGTGCCTGCAATCATCAATAAAACTGCATGTAGGGAAGGTCATTAAGTGGATTTCCAAAGGCTGTGCAGCTGAGCCATGATGGAGCTTGTATATAAGCTTAGGTCTTTCTGGGTCCAGAATCTTTGCTCATGCTGCTATTCCATTTGGATTGCACATTCCTATTTTCTAGAGTCAAAGGGAATGTGGTCAGCTGTGTCAGGCTTTCAGGTCTGCCCAGGAGGGTGTTCCTAATCTTTCTTGCTTCTGTTTCTCTGCAGTGCTAAGGGCAGATGACAGAGTAAATCAGCTGAAGACCTGTCCCAAGCCTTCCTCTAGAAACTCCACATTGCTCCCATCTTGATGTGGTTTGGATGTGTGTCACCTCCAAATCTCATGTTGAGATATGATCTTCAATGATGGAGATGGTGTCTAGTGGGAGGTATTGGATCATGGGTGTGGATCCCTCAAGAATGGCTTAGTGCCATCCCCTTGTTGATGAGTGAGTTCTTGCTCAGTTTGTTCATGTGAGATCTGTTTGTTTGAAAGTCTGGGACCTCTCCTTTCTCTCTTGCTTCCCCTGTCCCTGTGCGATATGTCAAGCCCCTCTTTACCTTCTGCCATATCTGTAAGCTTCCTGAGGCCTCATCAGAAGCTGAGCAGATGCTGGTGCCATGCCTGTACATCTTGCAGAACCATAAGCCAAATAAACCTCTATTTTAAATAAATTACCCAGCCTCAAGTGTTTCTTTATAGCAAAACAGAACAAACTAACACACATCTATGCTTTTAATAAGTAGCAGTCCAGTCACTACTTCTTCTGCCATATGAAGAGAAAATTTAGGGATAGATAAAAACAAGTTGAAGGAGGAAAGAAGGTAAGTTTTAAAAGCTTATATTTTAAAGCAATTTTTTTGTCATTGCCAAGTAAAAGAGGTCTGTTGAAGTAGTAAAAAAAAAAAGATTAAGGTATTTTAAAATAATTATTTAATATAAATTTACTATATGCCAGGAGCTTAATATTAGTGCTACTGAAAGTGTGGCTCGTGGACCAATATGGTTAATATCACTTGGAAGCTTGTTACAGATTCTTGCCTATGAATTCTTAGGCTCCATTCCAGACCTACAGAATCAGAATCTCTTGAAATGGGGCCCAGAAATGTGTATTTTAATAAGCTCCTCAGTTGGCTATTATGCACTTTAAACTTGCTGAAGCTATGCTATAGAGATATGAAAAGCAATTGACCAGAGATGACAAAATGGATTATGGAGAATTATGGGTCCAGGTGAAGTTGGAAATTATAACATGCAAAGTAGCTCATAATCATGGCCATAGGATTCTCAACGTGAGCTCTTGGAAACAAGCTTAGAGATAGATGCCAAGATAAGTGAGGGGTGTGCTGATCTAAGTTTCATGAAATCAGCAGGACACGTGAGCAAAAGGTCAAGAAGAAGATGAAACTGAGGAATTTGAGAAGCAACTGCTAAGAGAGTGTCCTTGATTTGATTAAACCACATTAACCACACAGGCATAGGGTAGAAACAATCCCAGGATGGAGGGAGGGGATGAGCCTTATCCAAGGCTAAGAGACTTAAAGATACAATGATATCTAAGGGTCAGTTTCCCACAGTGAATAACAGAAGAGGTGGAAGTTGAGAGGGTCAGATAAAGATTTGATGGTCCAAGTCGGTTCTTGAAGTGGCATGAGGGTGAGGGACAGCAGATGTCTCTTGCCTTCTTAATCACAATTGAATTCATATTTTTTTTCTGATATCACAAAGAGATGTGGTCCCTGCCAATATGGGAACAAATTATTAGGAAACCCAGGAAGAGAATCCCATTTCTGTAACCTCTTTATTGGTGTTATACTTCTCTGTCCCCACTCCTGCACCCCTGCCCATTTCAGATTCTACTGTTTCCTGAAGGTGACTAAACCTAAAATCCACTTCCATCTCCCAACTTACGAATTAAAGTGGAGTGTCAGGATCTGCACACAAACCTCACTTCTCCATGAGTTGTTTGTATATATTTTTTTAACTTTACCTATCTAGAGAAATCACTTGACTTCTGTGTGTTGCACTAGGCCACTGTCATTAACAACAGTGGTGTCATTTTGATGTGCTCTGTGAGGCAGTGGGCACTTTGAAGTTGAAAGATAGAACAGACATGGATAAATGGTATCCCAAGCCAGCTGCTATTGCACCATTATTGCCAGCAATCATTTCACCAAGTGACCCATCAGATAAAAAGTCAGCCACCTTCCTCCAGGAAGCCTCTTGGTAGCTACAACTAGACTTCTGTCTGATTTCTTTTCCTTAAATGGACAGAAGCTTGTTATTTCTCTCACTGGAGTCTCCTGCCTCCCTCTCCATTGTCTTCATTGTTGTAAGAAGAGTCGAGGTTTTAGATGCTGGCTTTATGGGAGCTGGCGTGGGTTTGATGCTGACTGTTTCCTGGGATGAGCTATGTAGTAGCCTTTTCATTACTCCTTTCCGGGTTTCCTTTTTGCTCAATTTGTCCCCAGCCTGCCCTTATCCTTGACAGTTTTTCTTTTCTGGTTTTGGGAATGCAGATGAGAAACTGAACAGCTATATCTCGAGAAGACAACATTTGATGGGCCCTTATTTTGATCAACACACACACAGCACTGTGTGCAAGGCATTGTCTTAAGCATAGCAACCAATATTAACTCACCCAATCTTCATAATAATGATTGTAGGTGCCATGATTATCATCCCCATTTTTTTCAAACAGGGAAACTGAGGAACAGGGGTAAAACAGAGGCTGCACAGCTAATGGTTAACACAACAGGATTCAAACAGGCAATTTGGCCTCAGAGATTACCTGACTGCCTTCCTGACTGTGCTGTGCTACAGGAGGGATGTGGCCAGGCATTAGCACTGGGAGCCAGAAGTGGGATGTCTATAAGATCATTCTCCTTTTTCTATATTCTGGAATAACTTGCATTATACTGAAATTATTTATTCCTCAAATGTAGACACTACCACAAAGAAAACTCTAAACTCGAATAGATTCACCAGAGAGTCTGCTAGTTAAATTAATTGTTTTATCTCTATTTGACTTTCCTCTTATTTCTTAAACCAAGTTTCATATGCTTTATTTTTTATTACAATTTTAACTTAAGAGCCACAGAGGGGATGGAGCAAGGAAGTGGAATAGAAGGCTGAATCTTTCATCCCCCCTGGAGGAACACCAAACCTACAAATGTTTACACAAAAAAGCACCTCCTTAAGAAGGAAAAATCAGATGAGCACTCAAAGTACCTGGTTTTAACTTCATATTCCTGAAAGAGGCACTGGAAAGGGCACATAAAATGGTCTTGAACTGCCGATGCCACCCCCTCCTCCTGGCAGCTGCTGTGTGGCACAGAGAATCTGTGCCTTTAGCAAGGAGAATGCAATTGCATTCAATGATTTCATTGAATGCAGTGCTGCCCTGGCAAAGCAGAAAGCAGAACTAGGCTGTACAAAGCTGATGCCCACTCATGGAGGGAGCATTTGGACCTGCCCTAGCCAGAAGAGAATAACCCATCCCAGCAGTTGTGGGTTCCAGCAAACCTCACCACTGCAGGCTGGTGGTGTGCTCTGGGACCCTAAACAAACTTGAAAAGCAGCTTAGGTTACAAGCACTGCAACTTCTAGGCAAGTCCTAGTGCTGAGCTGGGCTCAGAACCAGTGGACTAAATAGTGCTAAAATTTTAGCTCCAGGGTGGCTAAAATAGTGTTTGTGCCACCCATCCCCGAACCCCAGGCTGCACAGCTCATGGCTTCAAAAGAGGAGAGGAAAAGAAAGAGTAATGAGGACTTTTGTCTTACATCTTGACTAGCAGCTCAGCCACAGGAGGATAGAGCACTGGTCAGAGTCTTGAGTCCCCCATTCCAGTCCCTGCATCCTGGATTTCTAGACATATCCCGGGCCATAAGAGAATCTACTACCTCGAACGGAAGGGCTCAGTTATAGCAGGCCCCATTACCTGCAGTGACACCCATGAGGTATGTCACGGGCCTTGGGTGAGATTATGAGATGTGCTGGCTTCAGGTGAAACAGAACTACTTTCCCAGCTGTGGTGGCTGTGGTTTGAGAAAAGCAGATAGAAAAGTAAAGGAGGCTTGTCTTGCACCTTAGATGCCTGCTTGGCCACAGGGATTTAGAACACCAGGCATGCTCTTAGGTCCCTGATTATACACATTGGCTTTTGGGTCGCATTTCTGAACCTGCTCTGAGCTAGACAGGAGCCCATTGCCCTGAAGGGTGACTCCCAGGCCTAGCAACTTTCACCACAAGCTGACTGAAGAGCCCTTAGAACATTTGTGGAAGCCCGACAGTACTCCTTGTGGGACTATGGTTGTGGTGGCCACGTGGTGAGGCTCCTCTGCCTGTGGAAAGGGGAGGGAAGAATAGGAAAGACTTTGTCTCATGGTTTGAGAGCCGGCTCAGCAGCAGTACAATTGAACACTGGTAGATTTTTACCTCTTATCCCTGGTTTCTGTATGGCATCTCTGGACCCACCCCAGGCCTGGGGGACTTCACACTCTGAAGGAAAGAACACAAGCCTGTCTGGCTTCACCACCTGCTGGTTGTCCAGCCCTAGGGTCTTGGGCAAACATAGTCAGTAGATAGATAGAGGCTACAGCAAGCCTTGGGCAAGACCCAGTGGTCTGCTGATTTCAGGTATGACCCAGTGCAGTATCAGTGGTGGTGGTCACAGAGGTGCTTGTGTCATCCTACTTGAGCTCCAGGTGGTTCAGCATGGAGAGAGAGAGAGAGAAAGAGAGAGAGAGAGAGAGGGAGAGGGAGAGACTGTTTGTTTTGGAGAAGATAAGGAAATAGGATGAGAGTCTTTACTTGGTATTTCAGAGAATTCTTCTGGATTTTATTTAAGACTACTAAGATGGTACCTCCATAAATCTGCAAGAACCACAGCATTACTGGGTCATGGTTCCCCTGATGCAGATACAGCTTAGATCATAACACCCAAGTTCTTTGAATTCCTGGAAATCCTTCCCAAGCAGGATGGGTACAAATAGCCCAGACTTGAAAAACTACAATAAATACCTAACTCTTCAATACCCAGACACTGCTGAATATCTACACACATCAACACCGTCCAGGAAAACATGAACTTAACAAAGTGAATAAGGCACCAATTCTGGAGAGACAAAGATAGGTGACTTTTCAGGCAGAGAATTCAAAATAACCACTTTGAGGAAACTCAAAGAAATTACAAATAACACCAAGAAGGAATTCAGAATTCTATCAGATAATTTTAACAAAGAGATTGAAAAAAATTTAAAAGAATCAAGCAGGAATTCTGGACTTGAAAAATACAATCGACATGCTTAAGAATACATTAGAGTCTTTGAATACCAGAATTAATCATGCAGAAGAAAGAATTGGTGTGCTTGAAGGCAGGTTTTTTTGAAAATACACAGAGGAGACAAAAGAAAAAAAGATCTGAAAAGCACGAAGCTCACCTACGAGATCTACAAAATGGCCTCAAAAGGGGAAATATAAGAGTTATTGGCCCTAAAGAGGAGGTAAAGAAAGAGGAAAGTGTAGAAGGTTTATTTAAAGGGATAATAACAGAGAATGTTCCAAACCCAGAGAAAAGTATCAATATCTAAGAATAAGGTTTTAGAACACTAGGCAGATTTAACCTAAAGAAGACTACCTCAAGGCAGTTAATAATCTAACTCCCAAAGGTCAAGGATAAAGAACTTAAAGTGTAATTTTTAAAAAATTTTAAGAAAAGATACTAAAAACAGCAAGAGTAAAGAAACAAATAGTATACAATGGACCTCCAATACGTCTGGCAACAGACAGATAAGGTTTTCAGTGAAACCTTATATGTGAGGAGAGAGTAGCATGACATATTTGAAGTGCTGAAGGGAAAAAAGAAAGTTTTACCCTAGAATAGTATACCCAATAAAAATATTCTTCAAAGATGAAGGATAAATAAACACTTTTCCAGACAAACAAAAGCTAAAGAACATAATTAACATGAGACCTGTCCTACAAAAAATGCTAAAGGAAGTATTTCAACCAGAAATAGGACATTAATGAGCAATAGGAAATCATCTGAAGGGACAGAACTTACTGGCATTAGTAGGCAAATAGAAAAACACTGAGTATTATAACATTGTAACTGGTATATAAAATATAAGTACAAAGAATAAAAGATGAGCCAATAAAAGTAACAACTATAATAACTTTTCAAGACATGACGGTACAAGGTATAAATTGAAAAACAAAATTTAAAAAGTGGGGGATGAAATTAAGGTGTAGAGTTTTTATTATTAGTTTTCTTGTTATTTGTTTATGCAAGCAATGTTATTATTGGCTTCAAATAATGAGTATAGGATAGTATTTGTAAGCTTCATGGTAACATGAAATCCAAAAACATACAACTGATACAAAAATAACAAAAAACAAGAAATTAAATTATACCATCAGAGAAAATCACCTTCACTAAAACAAAGATAGGAAGGAAGGAAAGAAGAAAGAGAGAGCAACAAAACAACCAGAAAACAAACAACAATACGGCAGGACTAAGCCCTTACTTGTCAATAATAACATTGAATATAGATAGACTAAACTCTCGAATCAAAAGAAATAGAGTGGCTGAATGGATTTTTAAGAATAAGACCAAATGATATGCTGCCTACAAGAAACACACTTCACCTACACAAAGATTGAAAATAAAGGGATAGAAAAAAATATTCCATACCCATGGAAACCAATAAAAAGAAGGAGTAGCTATACTTATATAAGACCAAATAGATTTCAAGACAAAAACTAGAAGGAGATAAAAAAGGTTGCTATAATGATAAAGGGGTCAAAAGGGGTTATTATAAAAAGGCTATTAAAACGGGTTATTATAAAGGGGATGTATTAGTTAAAAATATAGTTGCACCCAACACTGGAGCACCCATATAAAGCAAATATTATTAGCGCTAAAGAGAGAGGCAGACCTGAGTACAATAATAGCTGTAGACTTCAACATCCCACTTTCAGCACTGAACAGACCTTCCAGAAAAAAAAAAAAAAAAAGACCATTCCAATCAATGAGGAAAAAGCATCTGATAAAATTCGATGTCATTTCATGATTAGAAAAATTCTTAAAAAGCTGAGTATAGAAGGAACATACCTCAACATAACAAAAGCCCTATGTGACTGACCCACAGTTGATATCATACTGAATGGGGAAATACTGAGTGCCCTTTCTCTAAGATCTGGAAAATCACAAGGATGCCCACTGCCACCACTGTTACTAGACATAGTACTGGAAGCCCTAGCTAGAACAATCCAAGAGGAGAAGAAGAATAAAGGTCATCCCAATTCTAAAGAGAAGAAATTACATTACCTTATTTGCAGCTGATGTAATCCTATATTTAAAAAAATATAAAGAACTTTCTAAAAAACAATTATGACTGATAACAAGTTCATTCAAGTTGTAGTATATGAAATCAACATATAAAAATCAGTAGCATTTCTAGATGCCAACAGCAAACACTCTGGAAAATAAATCAAGAAAGCAATCCTATTTACAACAGTTACAAATAAAATATCTAGGAATTGACCAAACAGTGAAAGATTTCTACAATGAAAAGTATAAAACATTGGTGCAATACATTTGAAAGAATATACAAAACAATGACAAGACATTCAATATTCATAAAATAGAAGGATCAATACTAACCAAAGTACTTTACAGATTTAATGCAATACCTACCAAAATGTCAATGACTTTCTTCACAGAAGTAGAAAAACAACCCTAAAATGTATATGTGCTTACAAAAGACCCAGAATAGCCAAAGCTATTCTAAAGAAAAACAACAAAACTGGGGGAATGATATTACCTGACTTCAAATTATGATATAGATTTATAGTAACCAAAACAGCATGTTACTGTCATAAAAAATATCAGACACATAAGCCAGTGGAGGAGAGTTAAGAAATATTTCCATACATCTACAGTGAACTCATTGTTTACAAAGCTTCCAAGAATGTACATTGAGGAAAGGAAAGTCTGGTTAATAAATGGTGCTGGGAAAACTAGATATTCATATGCAGAAGAATGAAACTAGACCCCTGTACCTCACCATATACAAAATCAAATCAACATAGATTAAAGACTTAAATCTAAGACCTCAAGCAATGAAATTACCACAAGAAAACATTGGGTAAACTCTCCAAGATGTTGTAGTGGGCAAAGACTTCTTGAGCAATACCCCACAAGAAAGGCAACCAAAGCAAAAATGGACAAATGGTATCACATGAAGTCAAAAGTTTCTAAACAAAAAGGAAATAATCAACAAAGTGAAGATACAGCCCACAGAATGGGAGAAAATATTTGCAAACTACCCACCTGACAAAGGATTAAGAACCAGAATATATAAGGGACTCAAACAACTCTGCATTAAAAAAATCCAATAATCTCATTAAAAAATGGGCAAATAATTTGAATAGACCCTTGACAGATATATGAAAAGGTGCTTAACATAATTGATCATCAGGAAAATACAAATCAAAACTACAATGAGATATCATTCGACCCCAGTTAAAATGACTTTTATTCAACAGGTAAGCAAAACAAATGCTAGCAAGGATGTGGAGAAAAGGGAACTCTTGTACGCTTTTTGTTGGCATGTAAGTTAATACAACTGCTATAGAGACCAGTTTGGAGATTCCTCAAAAAACTAAAAGTACAGCTGTCATATGATCCAGGGATCCCACTCCTACGTATATTTGAAAAGAAGATAAATCAGTATATTGAAAAGATATCTGCAGTCCCATGTTTATTGCAGCACTATTTATAATAGCCAAGATTTGGAAGCAACCTAAGCATCCATCAACAGATGAATGGAAACAGAAAAATGTCATACATATACACAGTGGAGTACTATTCAGCCATAAAAAAGAGACCCTGTCATTCACAACATGGATAGAACAGGAGATCATCATGCTAAGTGAAATAAACAAGGCACAAAGAGATGAACATTGTGTTTTCTCACCTATCTGTGGGAGCTAAAAATTAAAATAATTGAACTCATGGAGAGATGGAGTAAAAGTATGGTTATCAGAAGCTATGAATGGTAGTGCATGGATAGTGGGAAGTAGGGAATGTTAATGGGTACAAAAAATAGAATGTATAAGGTGTAGTATTTGCTAGTGCAACAGGGTGACTATAGTAAAAAGTAATTTAATTGTACAATTTAAGATAATTAAAAGCATATAATCAGATTGTTTGAAACAGAAAGGATAAATGCTTGAGGTGATAGATACCCCATTTATCTTGATGTGATTAGTATATCTTTCATGCTTGTACTAAAATACTTCAAGTAACCCATAAATATATGTACCTACTATGTAACAAAGAAAATTTTAAAAAATTTAACTGAATAAAAGATTATTTTTATGTGTAAATGTATTAGCATAAATGATTTACATTATTTTTATTTTAGATCTATGTCTAGCTATGCCCATTTTACACATCTAATATAATTTTTGTATCCTCCTTGTCATTATTATTTTTCTTTTTACTAATCTTTGACTTCTCAAAGAAACAATTCTTAGCTTTAAAGCTTATGCATTCTATTATATCTTCTTTTTTATAGGTTTCTATACTTATCTTTATTTTCTTCTTTTTATTTTCTTAATATTTATTCTGTTGGCTTTCTCTTTTTTTAGTTTTTAAGAGAAATGCTGAAATCATCAATTGAAGCCTTTTCATCTCTAATCTAGGTATGTGTGGCTTTAAATTTACCTTTAAGTATCACTTTATCTGCACCTCATAAATTTTCATGTGTAGACTGTTCATTAATGTTCGGGTACAAAGATTTTCTAATTTCCCAAATGATTTGTTCTTTTATTTAAGACTATTTCTTTAAAGTTTACTGAGGCTTGCTTTACTGATTAGTTACATGGTTATTTTTCCTAAGTATTTCCTGTGTACTTAAGAATAACGAGTTCTTGCAATGTTGAACACAGTATTCTATATATGCCAGTTCAATAAACTTCATAGTTTTTAAATACATACTTATTTGAAACTGTCTCTAATTTTATCTAATTTTTGTCTCATGATTTATTTTACATTGAAATAGAGTATTTTATTCATTATGGTGGTGTTTAATATTTCCTAGTTGTAAGAGTTACTACTTTAAAAAATATTTTGAGGTCAGATATCAAGTTGTTTGGTGCCTATGAGTTTAGAATTGTATATACTTTGGGCAAATTATCCACATTCACATTCAACATACGTATTGTAAAGCTGTTTTTGTCATTCTCATATGTTGTCTCATGTTAGTCCAGTTATTTTATTTATTTATTTGAGATGGAGTCTCACTCTGTCCCCCAGGCTGGAGTGGAGCGGCACAATCACAGCTCACTGCAACCTCTGCCTCCCTGGTTCAAGTGATTCTCCTGTCTTAACCTCTGAGTAGCTGGGGACTGCAGGTGCATGCCGCCACTCCTGGCTAAGTTTTGTATTTTTTGGTGGAGACAGGGTTTCACCATGTTGCCCCGGATGATCTCCTGACCTCAAGTGATCCACCCACCTAGGCCTACCAGAGTGCTGGGATTACAAACATGAACCACCACATTATAATTATTATTTACATTTCAGACTCCCTCAGGGTCCATAAGTATTTGCTTTTGGTGCTCAGACCATATGTTTTAGAAATGAGTATCAATAATTTAGTAATCTCTAATCGGTCAGAAAGTAGCTATAGTGTTCCAACTTGCCCTTGGCTGTCTCTGGAAGTTCCACACTTGATCTTAGCCTTAAGGCCAATAAGTGATGGAAGTTCCATAAACAATGTTTTTACTGATTTTTAATTAAAGGGTTTGGTTCACTCATGTCTATTTACATATCTTTTTTAATTTACTTCTACCACCTTAATTGCACTGATCGTTTGATGCTTCTTTTTAAAATTTTTGTGGCTTATTTTGGATAGGTTTTTTGGTTGCATTTTCTCCTGTAATGATTTGGAAGTTTTAAACCCTATTTCTTCCTTTTGATGGTTACTCTTAAATTTTAACGTTGCACAATAAACTTAATGATATGTATTTTAAAAATAAACAAACAAACAACAACAACAACAACAAAACAGTGGTCAGGCACAGTGTCTCACATCTGTAATCCCAGCACTTTGGGAGGCCGAGATGGGTGGATCACCTGAGGTCCAGAGTTCAAGACTAGCCTGGTTGACAAGCTGAAACCCTGTCTCTACTAAAAATACAAATATTAGCCTGGTGTGGTGGCGCCTGCCTATAATCCCAGCTACTCATGAGGCTGAGGCAGGAGAATCGCTTAAACCCGGGAAGTGGAGGTTGCAGTGAGCTGAGATCCCACCACTTCACTCCAGCCTGAGTAACAGAGTGAGACTCTGTCTCAAACACACACACACACACACACACACACACATACACACACACACACACAATAGCTCTGATCTGAGCAATCCATAGAATGTAGAATGTTTTAACTCTGATCATCACTGTATATCCACCCCTCTTATATTGTTAAATTGTTTTCCTTAGCTCATATTTATTGCTTTTCATTTTGACAGTCGTTATTTTCTTATTTACCCACATGTTTACTAATTTATTTGCTCACTCTTTATTCTGGCTGTCACACTTTATTTCTAGAACATTTTCCTTATTCCATTTTAAAAGATGATTCTCTGAAAAACTAATAAACTAATAAGATTAATTTTTTAGAAAAAGAAAAAAGTCACAAATTATTAATAATAATAATAAAGAGGACATATCTATAGATTCTCCCAACATAGATGATGTTATAAACAACTTTATTCTAAAAATTTTGAAAATTTACATGAAATAGACAAGTTCTATTTGGTGAAGCCACAAAACAGCAAAGACCACGAAAGTAAGTTGTATATAGCCAGAAAGAAGAGCGAAATTAACTCAAAAGGAAAGATTATTATATTGACACTGCCTAAACTAAACTAGAATTATATTTCCTTACTAAATTATCATTTAAGGGTAAGTATATAACAAAGATACTTCCAGATAATCAAAAATAGTAAGAGAGTTCATCACAAATGTTCTGCCTAAAGGAAGTTAAAGGGAGATTTACATCAGAAAAATGAAAGATACAAATTACCAATAACATAAAAAAGGACAGATGTTTCCGATATTACAAAGATAATAAAAATATTTTATAAACAATATTCTACTAAAATTTTTTGAAAATTTACATGAAATAGACAAATCCTAAACAAATACAATTCATAAAAACCAATCAAAAAGGAGAAAGAAAATCTAAATAGTTCTACATCTACTGAGTATATTGAATCTGTAATGAATCGTGTGAGATTACTTCTCACAAAGTAATCTCCAAGTACAGACAGCTTCATCAGTGAATTTTTCCAAAGACTATGGGGAAAAAAGCACTAATTTTTTATAAATTATCTGAGAGAATTGAAAAAGTGGAAACACTTTTTAGTTCATTATATTAGGCCAATATAATCTTGATGCCAACATTTGATGATGAATGAAAAACTTTTCATACACTGAAAAACAGCAAGCTCGCTCTCTATGACATAGATTTTAAAAATCTCTCAAGACTTAGCAAATCAAACAAAGAGCTATACATATTTTATTATTTTTATATGAATACTTTTTAATGATTTAGTTGTTTACAACAATGTTCCAGTTTTTGACTTTTGAATATTGCATCATTGTTATAATACCTTTCCCAATCTAAGACTTACTTTTCATGTCTAGCATGTTTTCTTTTTTCACTTTTTCTTTTTAATCGCCTCAGTTATTTATTTTTTGCATAAGGAGTTATATTGGCCTTATATTAGTTTCCTAAGCCATAACAAAGTACTACAACTGGAATGAATGACTTAAAACAACATAAATGTATTCTCTCACAGTTATTAAGGTGAGAAGTTCTAAATCTAGTTATCAGCAGAGCCATGCTGTCTCTGAGACCTGTGATGGATTTTTCTTGCCTCTCCCTGGCTTCTGGTGATGGCTGGCAATCCTTGGTGTTTTTGGCTTATAAATCCATCACTCCAATCTCTTCCTCTATCATCACATGGCTAACTTTCATCTGTGTCCATGTCTTCTCATAAGAATACCAGTCATATCAGATTACATCTGCAATGACACTATTCCCAAATAAGGCCACATTCTGAGATCCTGTGAGTTAAAACCTCAACATATCTTTTTGGGTGACTTAGGAAGACTATCTTCTTTTGTAGGTCAGTTTTTTTACCCAATCAACTTATTTGATTCTCATGTAATTTGTTAGTGATTTCCAGTTATTTTCTTAGATTTTTCTTTTTTTGTTTCTGGTATGTGTTTATTAAATTTTTAAACTTTAAATGTAGTTATTCGATCATCATTGGACTTACAAGAACGTATTAAAAACATGGTTACAAAATTCAATGACTATTTGATTTTGGGGGACCTGAATATTTAATAAACATTTGTACATCAAGTTTTAAAAGATTTGCCAATCATATCTACTTTAATTTATCTTATTGGTTAAACCTTACACAGATAATATTATTCTTTAAAAAGTTGAAAGCTCTATAACTCATTTCAGTTTCTGAAAAAGAATCAGCTCTTGGGTCTCTAAAATCATTATTTTGGAGTCTCCTTTTAAAATTATTATTATTATTATACTTTAAGTTCTGGGATACATGTGCAGAACGTACAGGTTTGTTACGTAGGTATACATGTGTCATGGTGGTTTGCTGCATCCATCAAAACATCATCTACATTAGATATTTCTCCTAATACTATCCCTCTCCTAGCTCCCCACCCGTGACAGGTCCTGGTGTGTGATGCTCCTTTCCTTGTGTCCATGTGTTCCCATTGTTCAACTTCCACTGATGAGTGAGAACATGTGTTTGGTTTTCTGTTCTTGTGTTAGTTTGCTGAAATGATAGTTTACAGCTTCATCCATGTCCCTGCAAAGGACAATGAACTCATCCCTTATATGGCTGCATAGTATTCCATGGTGTATATGTGCCACATTTTCTTTCTCTAGTTTATCATTGTTGGGCATTTGGGTTGGTTCCAAGTCTTTGCTATTATGAATGGTGCCACAAGAAACATATGTATGCATGTGTCTTTATAGAAGAATGATTTATAATCCTTTGGCTATATACCCGGTAATGGGATTGCTGGGTCAAATGGTATTTCTGGTTCTAGATCCTTCAGGAATTGCCATACTGTGTTCCACAATGGTTGAACTAATTTATACTCCCACCAACAGTGTAAAAGCATTTCTATGTCTCCACTTCCTCTCCAGCATCTGTTGCTTCCCAACTTTTTAATGATCGCCATTCTAACCGGCATGAGATGGTATCTCATGGTGATTTTGATTTGTGTTTCTCTAATGACCAGTAATGATGAGCTTTTTTTCATATGTTGGTTGGCTGCATAAATGTCTTCTTTTGAGAAATGCCTGATCATATTTTTTGCCCACTTTTCAATGTAGTTGTTTATTTTTTTTCTTGGAAATTTGTTTCAGTTCTTTGTAGATTCTGGATTTTAGCCCTGTGTTAGATGGATAGATTGCAAAAATGTTCTCCCATTTTGTAGGTTGCCTGTTCACTCTGATGATAGTTTCTTTTGCTGAGCGGAACCTCTTTAGTTTAATTAGAT
This sequence comes from Sapajus apella, assembly GCF_009761245.1. NCBI lineage: Eukaryota > Metazoa > Chordata > Mammalia > Primates > Cebidae > Sapajus > Sapajus apella. The sequence continues at coordinate 7,991,188 of NW_022437034.1, forward strand.
CCCATTTGTCAATTTTGGCTTTTTTTTTTTACCATTGCTTTTGGTATTTTAGTCATGAAGTCTTTGCCCATGCCTATTTCCGGAATGGTATTGCCTAGGTTTTCTTCTAGGATTTTAATGGTTTTAGGTCTTACGTTTAAGTTTTTAATTTATCTGCAAATGATAAAAAGTTTGCCTCCATTCCAATTTTTAAAGACATCTCACTTTTTAAATTGTCGAATAGAATAAGCTAGACATAATAAACAAAGCTGAATTTCTTAAACTTTCTTTCTGGGATCATTATTGGAATGGGAAGGGTTCTGGAGTTCTTTCATTCTATCTGATGCTTATTTTAAAATACAAATTGTTTATGATGTTATGAAAATTACCTATTTTATTATGATTTTTGATCAAGGTATTAGATTTTATTAAATCACTTTCACCTTATGGAAATTACAATATGATTTTCACCTCAGATCTGTTAGTATGATGAATTACACTGTAATAATTACTAATATTGAAACATGTATTTTATATGTATATATATATATATATGTATATATATATATATATATATATATATATATATGTTGCAAGCTGTTCTTTAAATTTTGGGTGGAACTCATCCATAAAATTACTAGGCCTAACATGTGTTTTATTCGCGGTGTTTATTCTTCAACAATGGTTTCTGTTTTTTGCAGGGCAACAGGCTAATTTCTGTTTATCTCTCTTCTAAGCACCAGTTTATATTTTCCTAAGATTTTCATTTCATTTAAATTTTTAAATTTACTTTTACAGAGTTAAACAGACTTGAGATTCATATTATTTGCTTTTATAGTTATTTACCATTCAAATTTTTGTAAATTTGCACTTTCTCCTATGCAGCCCTTAGAAAGATTGATGGATAGACAAAAGAAATCTACACATTATATTGTTTTAAAAAGTTATATAGAGTGTATTTAGAGTGTTATAAAGTATATAGCATGCAACGTTTGGGTTATGATTGCATATACAAAGACTTTTTGGAAGGAAGAAGAAGCAACTATTAACCATAGTTGTCTTAGGGAGGGGAGCTGGATGTCTAAGACTGAAATGGGAGGGAGATTTATTTTCATTGTTTATTGTATACCTTTAAAATATGTGCCAAAAGAATGCATAATCTATTATGCTTAATTTTGTTTTAATTAATTAATAGACAAAAAATTTTTGGAGGGCATATCCTTTCTTGGGAAGATGCCTTGGTAAAAAAAAAGGAGTGCACAAAATAGAAAGAGGTTTGGGGCCCAGTGCAGAGCTGTCAAGTTGAGCCCTGAGGATGAATGTAGCCAGAGCCTTGGAGTTAGGTAGCTCAGTCCTGCGGCCTCCTTCTGTGGGCAGGTAGAATTCTTCTGCTACTGCATTGTTGCTGGGGATGCAATTACGGAAGAACAGTTTGTTGGGGAATAAGACTCATGCTTGCTAGCCTGGCAGGTCCAGAGCTCAACAACTGTGGCAAAGCAGCAAACTCAGAGTACTGGATAAACTGTCACTATGTCTCACACTCTCCTGCCGTATACAGGCCACTTGGAAACAGGTAGCTATGAGATGCAGAGCTCTGGAATGGTCTTCGGAGTCAGCAGAACTGCATTCCCAACCTGGCAATGCCGCTTACACCTAGGGTGACCTTAAGCTCTTATTTATTATAAATGTATTTAATTAGCTAATTAAACTTATTTATTAATTTTCCTAAAAGAATTATCTTTAACATTTTTCTGATGGTAAAAATTATGCATGTTTGATCTACATAAACCTAAATAACAACAGAAATGTATAAAGTGAAAAGCAGAATTCCTTCCTGTCTCTTAATTTTTCCCCTCTGCTTCCTACTATTCTGATAATCACTGCTTATGACTTGACCTTATTTCCTTTCCAATTTTAATGAATGAATAAATAGACCTAATTGTTTAACACAAATGGGATTCTACTATACCTTTTATTTTCTCCCTATATGCAAAATAGACCAAGAATCAGCACATTTTTGTGTGCTAAAAGTAAGATGGTAAATATTTAAGCTTTGTGAACCTTATCCTTTGTCCCAGATACTGAACTCTGCTGTAGTATTAGGGAATCAGCTATAGATGTAAATGAATGGGCATAGCTGTGTTTCAATAAAACTTTAGAAAACAAGTGGCAGGCTGCATTTTCCTTCAAGACATAGTTTACCAACCCCTAATATATAACAAAATCTACCTCACATCTTTTTTTACTGGCACTCTATTGAGTGGATAAACAAATTCACTTCAATAGTCACCCATATATAGATATTAAAAGTCATTTCCCTTAAAAGCTCTCTTAAATAAGCACCAGTTATCCACTAGCTGGATTAGCTGATGTATGTCCCCTTTCTCCTGTGAACAAGTTAACGGCTTTCCGTGCTGTACTGAAATTGTGTGCCTTGCACAGAACTCTTTACTCCACCTATATCCTTGCAATTTCACCAGCTGAGCTGACCAGCAATCCCAAGCTTATTTAAGCATCTGTACTTGCTATCATAGTATGCAATTGAATTAACTAGTATATTAACCAGAGAAATAGAAATGAAAGAGGGAGATTGTTGACAACAGAAAAATGAAGTTGATTGTTTTTGGAAACACCTAATTAAAGTTCTTTTTCAAAAAAACTGCCAAATTAGGTACAGGTTGAGTTAATTACAATAGACCAAAACCAGCGGGCATATGGTGGGCTTTGAAAGACCCATAGCATCAGCTCTTTGAAAGAGAAGGCCAAGTAGCCAGGCTGAGTCTGGGCTCAGGTTCAGCCCTGGTCCCTCTTTGATTTTCAGAAGCTTGACTGGGATGGGGAATCTGCCTTCTGCCTGATGAAGCCCCAGGCTCCCACGTTGTCCAATCATCTTTTCTGGGTCTTGGGGGACCTCATGTCTCTGACTTTTAGCCTACGTTTTTATACTCTCTGATGTGAGAGGTTAGTGGACATGAGATTCTGCCTCTCCTCTCAAAGGCTGGTCCAGTAACATTTAAAATAACTTTAAGTCCGTATTTACATTTTGATGTCACTCATGCTGTATTGCCTTAGCAGACTGTATTCTGTTCCACCCATATTTTTCTCCCAAGCAGAATCTGTTATCTGACGTTGCAAAGCAGTTAACATTGATTCTGGTGAATGGCCTACTTTGATTTTTGCTACAGGGAGATTTTAGTACAAATTCACCTATATTGTTTTCTCAACAAATGGAAAATTAAGTTCCACATTCATTGTGCTGGGTTTGTCAAGTCTGCTATTTTGTAACTCACTGTCTCATCTCTTTTATTTGTCTTCTCTGTCACTGTCGATGTTTTCCTAATACTTCATCCTTTATGCAGACTCCTTCCTTGGAGCTGAATTTGGCAGTGGAGTTTGCCTAACTAATGGGGACCATATGCTCTGCAATTACATTCCCCAACAACATTCAGATTTGTTAGCAAATATTGGAGAAGGCAAGTTGAGAAACTGGAGCGCAAAGGACTGTCAGGAACTAGCACATTCTGACAGGTAAACCTGCATTTGCTGACCACTGGGAATAAGTTCCAGGTGGGGCTTATATTGGCTTAGGTAGAAGGGGAATTTGTTTTTTTAAAATGTCTGTCAATTGGTATACTTCTCTTCGAATAGCTAAGTGCCCTCTGATGTGTTCCCAGTGGCATACTGTGCTTTCCTCTAGAGATCAATTTTTAATACATGACTATCACTTGTTTATTTGCTGATCCCATCCCTCCCCAAGACTGGAGAACTGGAATCATAGAATTCGTCACTGTTGTTTTCCCAGCTCCCAGCAGAGGACTGTTGACATAATAGCTATTCGGTAAATATTTGGCTAATGAGCAAATGAGACAATTTCTAAAATACATTAAATCTCAAGACATTCTGCACATTACATCTATATACCTTGGATGGCTTTTTCCCATTCTCCAGGTCTTTTCCTTTCTCTAGGCTGGACCAGCTTTGCCCTTGTGAGTCCAGGCCCCTAAAAAGAGTTCAAATTCTGAAGGTTCTGAAGAAAGTTTAAAGTATGGCCTAACATGGCACATGGCAGCATTCGTTTTTAAGGGCTTTTTTTTTTTTTTTTTTCTTTTCCTTCCTCTTAAAAATTCCATCTGTTGCCCTCTTGGGGCTGAGTGTGAAGTAGGGTGAGTCAAACCTTTAGCAGATTGTCCTGGGTTTTGATAAGCTAAATGCAGGGGAAAGAACACCATTTCTCTGTGAAAATGGCAGGGAATGGTAACTAGCTTGAGAGTGGGTGGCTGAGCAAAGAAATGCTTTAGCTAGCTTTCCAAGGACCCGTTGAATGCTGCGCATTTCTTTAGTGGCCTGCTTGCTGGAGCCTTCCGCAGGAGCACATGTCCCTCTGGCCCTGGCTGGCGAACTGGAATCACAGAATTCCTCACTGTTGTTTTCCCAGCTCCCAGTTGAGGACTGTTCAGCCCATAATAGCTATTCAGTAAATATATTCAGCCCATAGGGCTCTCAGGCACCACATTTAATGACAGCAGCTCTTCCCGTCCACCATGCCTATTGCAGTCTTGGGCAGCACCCACTGGCCAGCTCCTTGAAGACTGTGGAGGTGGGGAGGTCTATTTGCCCTCAAAGCTGCAAAGGGAAATCCACAGTTTCAATCAATCCACAACTTTGCCTTCATGGAGGAGGATGGAGGGAAGAAACAAAGCAGCCTGATTGGAACTCAGAGCCTCGCCACCCCTGCCCACTTCTCACCCCCATGGCATGTGACTGCTAAAAAGACACAAGAAACACTCCTTGTTTTAGAACACAAATACATAAATTTTTAATCTGCGAAAAATACAAAATGAAACCATGTACAAGTTATGTACAAACCCTTTTTACAAGACAAGAGAGTGATCACTGGTTGTTACAGATGACAGAGTTGGGTAGATCATTTCAAAGCACCAGCATATATTCTCTCCTTCAGTTCCTGTCAGGTTAGAGTAATTAATCATAATCGTAATCATAATGCCAACAATCAAAAGATTGAAAGATGAATAAGCCACGCTCTTTTTCCTTAATGAACATGTAGGCTGAACTCTGCATGTGTGTACCTTTTTTTTTTCTTTGTCCCCTAAAGAAACGTTGAAGTGCAGGTTTTGGTGTTACGTAGAGGAAGGTTTCTTTTCAACGTCTGGGTGGTGGGATGTGGGCCAGAAATTTTAGGCAGGATGTGATTGCGCCACCTGGGAATGGAACGTTTTTAATTAGAATTTCCCAACAGATCTGGGTTTATGTTTGAAATGTTGCAGTTCTGGTCAGAAGTGTGTCAGGCTGTATTCAGCGGAAGGAAGGGGAAGAGAGTGAGCCACTCTGGGACGGACGGGACTCTGGTTTTGTATGGAAGTGAGGCTCGGTCCACATTGTGGGTGGGGCTCCCGTCCCTGCTAGCTGGCTTCCCATGTCGACCCTGAATCCCATGGGAGGAGAGTGCTGGGTCGCTCTGGCAGGCGTGTGTCAGTGCCTTGTGTACATTTCCAGCTAAGATTCTAAACAGTGGGGCCCGGCAGTGCTTCCCAAGGCAGGCATGGCGGAGAGCATTGGTGTCACTTTCCCCCCTGTTCTGTTGAATAGCAAGACAGAGGAGAAGCAGCAACACAGAAGTCCTCAAGGGATAAGCAAAGGAAACCTTTCTAAACTGAAAAACCTACCTAGGGATAAAGTACACTTTCACCTGGCCAAAACATCTCTTCTCACACTGCCTATTCAGAAAAGCCACCAAAGCAAGGTGGCTGTAACATTTGTTTTCACACCCGTGAAACCAAAGCTGCAGTGCATGTGCTGTTCAGGAAGGGAAGAAAAGCAATGCAGTGACATGGACAGGAAGGTGAAAGGAGATGTCCATCTCAAGACCCCTCTCTCGTGAGTCCTCCAGAAAGACTGCCAATCACCATGCCAGCTTCCATCCACTGTGGCAGCCACAGTGACGCTTAGTGGCTGAGTGACCGTCCACGTGCACCAGGCCTCAGGGCAAGCTCTGGGAATATGGACAAAGAAGCAGCGTTCCTGCCTTTCAAATGAGTCCTTTGACTTCTGCATCACCATCTCCAACGTCTTTCATCTCTAACCTCACAGATGATTTGCCCTCTCTTTCTTAAAATTCCCCTCTTGTTTCTCATTTTCCTGGTTCTGGCATACTCTATATCTTCTGTCCCAAGAGGGTCTACTTGTTTTGCTCCTTTTTAGTCCCAAAAAACATGATTGTAGCCCACAAACACATCTGCCAGCTGACCTGAACCTACACTTTCTCCTTAAGAGAATTCATCCAGGATCCTCCCTTTCCAAGTACCTCTGTGGGTCTGGCTTCCACATCTGCAGGGCCTGTTGTAACCCACTCGTTCAGTCCCCTGTCCCACTCCTCTGGCCTGTGGGTCCTTCCCTCATGTATAGCTCTCAGCTTTTTCTGATCTGGATGAACCAATATAACATTTCTTAGCTGCTCCACTCACTGCCTCCTCTTCCTGCCTGCTTCTCTTGTTTTCTTATTCTTCCACATGGTTCTGTCCTTGAGGACAGATTAGGTGTGTGTTCACGGTACAAAGAACATCTTCTAGAACCACAGCCATTGCCCCACACCCAGCCCCTACAATCCCAAATAATCTTCTACAACTATTACAATCCATAATATTTATTTGCTATTCAGTGTTCACATGTATTCAAAAATTCTTTATTGAACACCTGTTTTGTACAACATAATCCTTCCAATATATGTGTGGCTTGTGTTCCCATTTAGGCAGGCAGGCTATCTTCCTCTAATGGTCTGACAGTCATGAGCATACAGCGGCTACTCAGTAAATACCCATTAGCAGTTACTGATTAACGTCGCCCACCCTGCCGCATGCCAGATAATCTTGCCTTCATACTTAGAATACTGGCCCTCTACTTATCCAACTCCTAAAACCCCCTTTCTCTAGAAATCCTACCTTGCTGAATCATCTGAAATTACAGTATTTCTCCCTTGTTTCAACTCCTTCCATATTGAATGGCGAAACTATGTTGTTAGTGTTTACCCTTTCTCTAGTGGCACTTTGGGCATATTTTCTTTCTTTAGTTGTTGTATTATAAACTGACTGATGTCAGGACCTAGATTGTGCTCATTTCTCCCCCACCTGCTCCTTTTACAAATATTGAGTGAGTGCTGTTTTTTAAGCAAGGGTTACCTGATTAGCTATAAGGATGTTTTCATAATGGGAATTCCTATTTGGCAGTTCTGAACTATTAATCCTTCTCTATAATTTGTGGATGTCCTGCCACAGGTTCTTATTATATTACTGTCTAGAAAATAGTGTGATTGGCAGGTTTTAAAAACTTACACATCTATTCCTACCCTCTAATCTACTTTGTGAGTTTGTTGCTGACATTCTAGTAATTCAGTAGAATCAGGATGTTGTTTTTGATGATCTTGTGACACAAAGCAAAGCAAAATGTGTGAGGAAGGGAGGTGCTGCACACGGTGAGTTGTTGACCTGGAGGGTGCGCCCCTTAGCACTCCATGCTGCTAGGAAAATGTTCAGTTTGGTGTGCATTCTCATTATATCTTCCAAGAAGAACTGACATCTCACTACCTTCAACCCGAAAAATGCACAGCCATTGCTGCCCCATCACTCTCTGCTTAAAATTCTTTACTGGCTTTCCATGACTTTCTAAATCAAGTTTCAAACTTTTATCTTGACCCTTAGACTGTACTCTGTAGCCCCTTCCATGAAGTCTCATCTCAGTTTTCCACAGTTCCCCTATGCAAACTTATCACAGTAGACAAAATAGTCAATCTATTGAAATCACATTTCTACAAATACATCATGGCTTATTAAGTCCTGTCTCCCTGGAAAACCCTCATATTCCACGTCTTTCCAGACCTGTCACCCATTTACTATTGAAAAGCTTCCAAAGCCCATCCAGCATTAAATGCCTCTGCATTCTTGCAGCCCATGAGGCTCAATGCAACCTCTTCTTTCTTTCAACACAAAGAACTACTCTTTGTACCATATGCACGCCCATAACTCATGGTACTTTAAAATATTGCTTATTATATCTTTTTTCTTTTTTTCTTTTTTCCCAGATTCTTTTGCTTATTATATCTTTTTTTTTTTTTGAGACGGAGTTTTGCTTTTGTTTCCCAGACTGGAGTGCAATGGCGCGATCCCGGCTCACCGCAACCTCCGCCTCCCGGGTTCAGGCAATTCTCCTGCCTCAGCCTCCTGAGTAGCTGGGATTACAGGCACGCGCCACCATGCCCAGCTAACTTTTTGCATTTTTAGTAGAGACGGGGTTTCACCATGTTGACCAGGATGGTCTCGATCTCCTGACCCTGTGATCCACCCGCCTCGGCCTCCCAAAGTGCTGGGATTACAGGCTTGAGCCACAGCGCCCGGCCTTTTCCCAGATTCTTAATGTATACTATGAGTTTGGCTTATCTTCAGATAAGGAGTCTCAGGTCCTTATTAAGATAAAAAAAAATATGGCAAAAGAGGAAGGTCTGCTGCAGGTGGTCTAAGTCAGAATCCTTTCTCCAGTCTATCCATGTGGGGCCATGATATCAAGGAGCTTCCAAATGTTGTAGGGCTACAGGTGCCTCTGTCTTTGGGCACATAGGCTTCTTTTTATTTGTGTTTTAAGGAACCTTAACATAAAAATGGAAAATTAGGGTCTGTGGTCCCTTAAGGAATAAAATTTAAAATATTTTCCAAGTTGCCTTATTTTAATGAAAATCTTGAAATTATTCACGATAGATATTTTATGGGCAACAACCAATCAGAAGAGACTCCACTTAAACAACCAATATGATCAAACTAGTACAAACTGCTAGGAATCATTCCTAATTACTACTATCACATAAATAAATCCAAATAGCCTCATCACCTCCTCAATTGATTATGGGATTTACATGCTAAATCATCCGCACTGAATACCAAAAAAAAAAAAAAAAGCCTTTTGGGAATAAGGAGAGTAGCAGAAAGGTAATTTTCGAGAAGGTTTTAAGTAAATTCTGTTTTTTTTGCTTTTTAAAGAGGATGAATCAAGTCCTACTTAGTGAAGGCCCTTTCAAGTGTCACGTTGACTGGTGGCTTTACCACCGTTCCAAAAGCAGCAAGTAAGAAGAAAACAAAAAATGGACAGATTCTGCCCTGGAACTCAGTGGTTAAGCTGAATGCATCTACTTAGTTTCCTAGGAGTCAAGGTGATCACATCTCAGTCAGTTGGTTGGATAGTCTTTGTTTCTCACCCTTCTGACCTTTATTCTTCAAATTTGCCCTTCCTTCCTTCAGTGAGGTTCTCCTTAACAATAAAATTCAATGGATTAAAGTTACATTTATGTATGTAAGTAGTTAAGAGATGGTTAATTTATTAACGAAAGAAAACAACCAAATAAACAGAGAATAGGAAATGACATGGGAAGCAAGACTGGTTACTTCCTGAAGGCCAGATGCACATGGGGAAAATGGCAGGAATTTGGGGTCTCTTGACCCCCTAATTACACACTAGGAATTGGAGACATGGAATAGAGATGAAGGAATTAACTGAGGCTGGGCCTTGGAAAAAAAAAAAAAAAAAAAAAAAGTGAAGGTGGTGTTGAAATTGAGAAGAAAATCCTAGAAACAGATAGTGAAATTTGACCAATGTGATTCAAGTGTGTCTGAATTGTGAAATTTGCATCTTGAACCTAAAGGTACTCTAACATGAAAAGCACAGGAATGAACCTAACTATTCTATGTCCAGAGCAGAAAATAAATGTTCACTACTCCTGAATAAGGCCAGGAGTTTTGCCTGGGTGATGCAGCAAAAAGGACCATTCTTCCAGCCCTGGACACAATAGTCTCCAAGGCCTTCGCCAAGGAGAGGCAGCCACTCCCATGTTCCCACTCCTAACTTAGATCGTGTCCCCTGGGACCTGAAAGGGGCTTTAGAGTCATCTGAATGAGTCATTTACAAATAAAATCACCACGACTCAGAAGGTTTTAAAAACATTTTCAAAGTTCATAGTTGTTTGTAAATGTGGCTCTTGAACTCTCATATTAAACGGTAACTAGGGAACTTGTACCTTTTCTCCTTTCAACATGAAAATACCCCAAATTTCTTAAGCTTTCTCACTTTTCCTTTATCCAACCCTAACAAATGCTTCTAATTTCCTATTTAAAGCTGTCAATTAATTTTTTTACAAAGTACATAATAAGGTGCCAGAACGCTTGGGAGGAAAGAGTTTTGGAATGTGCCTTAGTCACGGTCACTTTTATTTAAGGTGTTTTTTTAAATGGTTCAAGATGATATTCTAAAATACAAATTTGCTTAGACAAAAATATAAGTTTTCTCAAGGAGAAAGGTGATGATGGTGATGACATTTTCTGCTTTTTAAACATGCTGTTGGTGAGTCTTTGATTCCCACAGCACCCAAGAATCATTAGTTTGGGAAAATGGCTTTTCTGGAGCCCTAAACTGGGATGGGAAATCAGAGCCTCATAATATGGACAATGCCAAGGAAGACCCTCCTTGGTCTCAGGTAGATGGAGGCTGAAAGACAGACTGTTGCAGTGGAGATGGAGGGGACTCAGGGCCAAAGTGCTCAACGAGTAGGAACAAGTTAGGAAGAAGCTCCGGCATGTGCTTGAGCCCTCCAGTGATTTCACAAATTTTATTTATGTCTCCATTTCGGTTTCTACTTACCAGGCATCAGCTTTTGCCAAAGGGCCCACCAACCAGTCATTTTCCTACCACCTTAACAAAATGCCTCATTTTGCTTTCTAGTCCAGTACAATTTGTTATTACAAAGGCAACACAGTATGAACTTATTGCTCTACTTAAAAGAAAATGAATTTCTACCAATTTTTTTGGGGGGGTGCTTATGAATCAAGGAGCCCTTTACTGTAGGAAACGATCCTACCTATTATGATTTTTTTAAAAAAGTTTAAATTCAAATCTCTAGCCGCAAATGCATCAATGGATGTGTGATGGGGTTGGAGTTTACATTTCTGCTTCCAGATTGCTTTGGTAGGGGAGACACAGGGAAGAGAGGATACTGGGAATGGGGCTTTGTGTCTTGTGTCCCTCTAATGGAAGATCCCTTATGTGGCCACCACAGCCTTCCAGAGGAGACCAAATTGCTCAAACAAATTCGAAGGTATGTTATTAGGAACAGGAGTGAAGAGCCCATTATGGTTCATGAAGGAAAGAAGAGCGTGGATTGACATGAATATACTAAGGTGACCCCAATGCAAAATCATTATGTAAAAGAAGGCCTAGCTTTCAGGAAAGTTGTCAAAATCCTAGCAAGAGGTTCTCCCCACAAACACATTTGACTTCTGTTGGAAACCAAGAAATGTTTATAAGCCTGAATATAGACTGTTGACGTCATTTTAGTCTGCTGAGTAGGCTAGTGATTAATTATAAGTAGTTTTTAAACAATCCAATTGGACATACATTATATTCACAATACTTTTATAGAACTAATTCTACAAAATGTGACGACAGAGTAACCACAGTCCGACAAGTCACTGCAGGACAATGCCTACGAGGTGGAAGCACGACTATATTGGCTCTGCAGGGAGTGGACAGAGGTGGAAGCTCATTTTGCCTACGTTGGTAATTGGAGTACTTAGTGGACGTATGTCTTCATGGTGATCTCATTGCTTTGCTCTGATCTGATTTGCACTACCTTAACTAGGTACCACAGGTCATGGCCCAAAGAGTTAATGGACTAGATATCACGAAACTTTGGGGGGATACTTTAGTTAGCTTGGATCCTTTAAGCGTCCACAGTTTACATTTTTGAAGAAAATAGAAATCACTATCACATTCATGCTTCTCCAGAGACCTTGATGATCATATCAAAGACTGAGAATTTTAAAGTTGAAAGACTTGCTAAGTTGATTGGAGCAAAACAGTTGCCAGGAGACTGTACACTGAGCACGCAAGTGACAGCAGAGCTCTGAGACATAGTAATTGCATCGGATGGCTAGAAAAATCTTTTGACCCCAGTTTAAAGTGGCTGATATATTTGATTTCACTGCTGGTAATTTTCAAAGGCCTTTTCTAACAGTCTATATGAAGTGCATTCATTGCTTTCCTTTTGTTATTGTTTTTTAAATTGTTGTAATAAGTTCATGTGTTTGGCCCCAGCAACTAAATAAAGGAGAGCATGCAAAGTAAAATCTGTCTCCATGGGTATAGAAATGTCCTGGCTTTTAAACAAAAACTCAGTGAGAAGAATGAATGCCCTCTCATATCCTATGGTAAAGTAAAACTATGGATCAGTTTTATAAACTTCCAGGCTAAAAGCTCTGAGACTTGGGGAGTGGGGAGAAAGTCCACCAGACCCTCCTGAAGTTGACATTACTCGCTCAGGTGGCTTGGAAATACGAAATGAGAAGCATAACAGCATGTAGAGTCCCCACCACTAGAACAGGAAACAGAGCAATGCCTGTGTGCATCTGGCCCTCAGCTTCCACATTCCAGGTGTGCCCACAACCCTCCTGGTGTCCTTAGCTTGCCAGACAAGCCTGCCAATTGTAGAAAAGCAGCAAGAAGGACTTCCCTTTAAAACTATGAACAAAGGGGTGAGAACTACAGAATGAAAACTGAAACCACAAAAATATGACTTTCAACTGTGAAAATAAGTAAGTTTCCATTTATTAAGAGCTGGTGTAAATGCAGATCAAAATACACACCCATCCAGGCAAGGAGCAGGTATTCACCTGATCCCTTAGTCTTCCTTTTTGGATTTACTAAAATACATGTATACATCATTGGCCATTTTAAAATTGTTTTAATAATTCATTTCCTGTAATTACAATTAATTGTGGTGGTGACCATCATTCTCCTCAAAGAAAAAGAGAGAAAGAAGAGAAAAACGCATTAAGGAGTCTGGCCACTTACTCATTTAGATTTTGCATTATTTAGATATAGGGAAGATATTTGACAATGAAAAGAAAGGAAAAATATATTTTCTTTCTAATAAATAAAAATAATTTAAAATGCTAGAGGCTATACATGACTATTTTAGTATGTTCATTTATAAATGAAATCATTTTCTTTTCCAAAATACATGGAAGCAATATTCAAGGCAGACAAAGAGAAAGATCTGTCTACTTTTTTTTCTGGCAATTCTTGCTTATCCTAACGTTTCCACCAGTGATTCAGCATGTAAGAAGAAAAGTCACGTCACCATTTATGAAGTTGGTCAGGCTTTAAAAAAATAGTTCTGGTCTCCTGGGAGTCAACATTCATCTTCAACTTCTCTGATTGGTGGAATCAAGCTGCTTGTGGATTTATATTGGTTGATCTGGTTAGCCATGTGGGTACTCATGGGCTTGATTTGAATGTTTCTGGGATAGGCATTATCCGGTTCATCTGTAAACCATTTCTTTTCTGCTAAAGGGCAAAATGGATAGAGAACAAGAAGGAGAAATGAGAAGTTTAATTAGTCCTAGGGTAAAGCCTTTGGAAAGTTCATTGAAAAATGCAAAAAGGTAATCGATAGAAACGGACAGTGAGTAATTGCTAAGAGAGACACTGCAGTGTAGGGAGGACCCCAGAACCTGAAACATACCTCTGCTTCCTGTAGCCAGTGATGAACAAAATGTGCCACTGGGACTCAGAGGCACCATGGGTGGACCTCAGAAGCTAAAGAGGGATTGGAGAATGGACTCTGGCAACGTTCCTTGGAGTTAATTTCGTGGCCAGAAAAGGTTTGGTGGGGAAGGGGTGTTGCATGTATCAGCTGTTCAGTAGAGACATTGTGCCTGAGGAGAGATGTGTTCGTCCATTGATTTGAGTGGAACATGGAAGGGCACCACCACCCTTGCTGCAGAGGGGATCTAGAATCTCATGCAGAATCACCACCTCCCAGCCTTTTCTTGGCTTTGCTTATAACACGCACACTTAAAGCCACGTTTCAAGTATACCACACTCCTGTTTCATTTGTAGCCACTTTAGGGGGTCTTAAACCCATAGATTTTGCTGGCCGAAAATCTATGAAAATCAGAATAGTGACCAGTGTTTTAAAGAGGATTTTGAGGTGGCTTTTATTTTAAGAAAGAAAACTCTGTGTTGGTATAAAGTTATGAATAGAGTTCCAAGTGGCAATATCTTAACTGACTATAATAACCCAAGCTGTCGACAAGGGAGCTCAGTGAAGTCTTGGCATTTCATTTCCACCCTAAATACAGAAATGGCTGAGAGAGAATGCTGAGTCAGGGCGTTCGGGGGCTGGGGTGAGAATGAGAATGGTCTAGCATCTTCTTAGCAGTGCAGAGCTATTTTACAAGACTCAACCCTCATCCCCGCCTCTTTCTAGGATTGAAATTTTCTGGGAAATTGGCCATGTGTATAGATAGGAAAGGACTGGGCAAATAGGACATTCTAACTTAGGAATCATATGCCTCACTTTAGTGGCTTAGGGAAAGAAAAGAAAAAGGAAAAGGGTAAAAGCTATCAAGCACGTCCACTGCTATAGAGACAATGGCCTCTCTAGCTGCTTTTTCTGCTTACCAGAACAATTTGTAATTGCCTTATCAGTGGTCCTGGATGGACACATTAGTGAAGACTGCTCACCTGGTTTGATAGGGGATATGGGGGGTTATGTGCACGTTTGGCTAATGATTTATAAATTAAGCATCTATGATCAGCCAATGACCACTCTGCTTATTTCTCCTCAGTTCCTACTTCTGCCCTTTCAAGTGCCCTGAGCTGTCAGTGTCAAGGAGGGCTGTTGCTGGAACTGGGATGTGACTGAGTCAAAGCCTCGCCCCCCCATTTATACAGCAGCTCAGTTTACCCCACAGGAAACTTGCTACCTCTTGCCTCGTTCTCCCCACCCCCCTCCTGCTCTGGCTCGCTCACCTATTATAATTAAGTTCACTTTGATTTGAACAGATTGGACGATAGGAATTCATAATGCTACATCCTCACAGTGAAGCTAACTGATTAAGTGCTTTAAATTATTCCCCCTGACAGAATGATAAAGTTACAATCTGTTCTCAGATGATCTACAGCTTGCCAGACTCCTACAGCTTCTTTCTACATTCATTTATCTTTTTGTCAAGCAGAGTTTTTTTTTTTTTCCCTAAGCTTCAATTCCATAGATCTTTTAAAGTCATCAGCACATCTGAATTATTAATGAGGCTTTAGAGGCAAGGTTCCTGATGGGCTGGTTAAAAAAGGTTGTATAGAAATCTGGGTCTGTGTACACATCAAAATAATTTCAGCTCCATTTAAAAAACCATTTAGTTCAAGTGTGACATAGATGAACCATTATGCATTTGTGGAAACCAATTTTTTGTGATCTACGATTAAACTAACCTTTCAGAGAAGAGTAAAGTGTGATGGTTATCATGTTTTAAAAGCATTGCCAGGCCGCTGAAACAATTTCAAACTACTACTTTTTCCAGCGGTTTATGTGCAAGGATGATTTTCAGAGAGGTTGAGCCTGGTGTTTGTACTCCGGTTGCCTGAGCTGCCCTTGGTTTTGGCCATGCTGTTATGCAGATCAATTTTGCAAAGGGATTTAGTGCTAGGTCGGACATGCCAGGTTGGAAAGAGTGAACTCAGCTGATGGAAATGAGTAGGTCTTTTGGGTGAAAGACCTAAGACAGCTGCAATTTACTGAAATTTTTACAACTGCTGCAGAGAATAATTGTTCAGAATTTAGTCTTTACAGTTCAATTCAAAGTTGGCATTTTGACCTTTCACGGCAGAGAGAATATCAATTTCCTTCTGCTGTCTGTAAGAAAGAGAGCATTATTTCCCCATTTAAGCTTCTCTTTTTCCTTTTAAATTTCTTGCCATTAAAAAAAAGAGCTAAGCAGAGTAGCCCATGTTTTGGCCACGCTGCCTCAACACAAGGAGCGAGCTGTGTTAAAACACACTGTGGTGAGGAGTTGAGGTCTTCCTTATGCCTGAGAAACAGCTGTTTAATTTGGGTGCTTCCTACGATTTAAATGTGTGTGGTCTTGGAGACTCGGTTACATAGGATGTTCAGGAAATGGAAATATACGAATGCTCTGGGTGTTTTACTAAAATGTCTGGTGGCAAAGGTATTTACAAAGAGATTCTCCCAACATAATTCCGAGGAACACACATTTCCATGATCACCAGCCATTCGGCATCCAAGGAGAGTGCTTCAAGTAGGACAATGACAATCTGATGTATTGAATCTTGCCTTTTGAGGAAGAAACAATACGAATAGGTTGCTACAAAATTGACCACGAGGAAGAGGACTCAGGGAAGCAGTTCTAATGAATGCTGCATGGTCAAGGATAAATCCAAATCCCTGAGTTTATCTCCACTCCCTGTTTCATCTCCCACGCCAGAAAGATTTCCAGGGGCTTTATTTTCATCTCTAAGATGAGAAGGGCAATTGATCGGGCTGGGAGTGCTTCCTCACTGCCAGAGAAAAATAGCCTCATTTGTTAATAAGCTTCTTAAGAATGAAATGCCTGTTGTCAGCAGTCGGAGTTCGTGAAGTTAGGAAAGAAGAGGCATTTCAGTCTGTGGCTGGGAGGGGGCTAGTGGGACAAGATAAAAATCTGGAAAACAGCTGCAGAGAGATTCTAGTAGAATTGCCACTGCCACTGGGAGATGTTACCTATCAAGACCAGCCATCCTATGAGCTGTCCAGCGGGAAGAGGCAAGGGGATGTGGGCTAAGGAGACAGTGCAGGGCAGGAGGTTAAAGTCAAGCAAACCTGGCTCACATACCAGTTGTGTGGCTCTGAACAAGTTATTACCGAATTTGTCTTAGCTTCATTCCTCTTCTATAAAATACGGCTGATGATACAAACTTCCTAATAGTGTTCTTTAGATAGATGGAGCTAGTGTCCTTGAAACACACAGTTCCAGATACATGGCAAGTAAATGTGAGTAAATAAGGTTATTAGTATTATTAATAATATCAGTGGGCATTATGCCATAGTGGCTAACTTCACAGACTACTGTCTCTCAGATTCTGAATCTTTGAAATGGACACACAGCATCTCCATCTGAAACTCTTGTGAGAATTGAATTTGTATAGGTAACTAAAAAGTGCTTAGGAGAGTGCCTGGCCTAAGGCAGTTGCTGAAGTGTTAGCTTTTAGAATAAGTCTAGTACTAGCCTGAGTACTATCAGTACTAAAGGATGATGTAAGCATGGGTGGTGCCTCTTGAAAGTGATGATAAATGATGCCCTTCAGCAGAGATGCTGAGGATAGAAAACAGGGATGTGGATATCAGGGTGTATCCTGAAGAGCACGAATTGTGCCAACAGAGGTTACAGAGAGGGATTTGGTTGGTCATATTCATTTGGAAGGTAAAGGAGAAGACCCAGTGTTATGTCTGGGGAGCTGAAGGTTCCTCCCTTCCCAGGCTGCCTCTGTGTCTCTGAAATACTGGCTTTCACTCACCAGCTATCTTATCCCATCTGAGAACCATCTGTTTCTTGCATTTCTAGTTTCATCACTGAGATCACAGGGTTTAAAATAAGGATCAAAACCTCCTGCAGCCACAGGGCTACAGGTCATCCTGGAGGAGTGGGCTCTTGCAGGGAAGGCCCCCAGAGCTGGGCTGACTGAGCCGCCACCAGCAGAAGAAGAAACAAGCTGCACTGTGAGACTTAAGCTTCTCTGTTGGCTCTGTGGGTTGTCAGTGCTGTGGGAATTAGCCTTTTCACAGAACTACTCCCTAGAGAAGATCGCAGGAAAGGGGAGGCAATGATACAGCAAAAGCGTTTGGATAATTGGCCCTCTTCTCACTACACCACAAGCTGAGGTTGAGAGAGAAAAGGCTCAAAAGAAAAGATTCTGTTTCAAGAGAGACACCATGGAGAACAGTAAGGACTAACAGGGGGCTCCGACATTCAAGGGTAATAGCTGTGTGGTTTCTTGTCCCGCATTTCCGATAGGCAACCTGGCATACTTCCTCTGCTGGGCAAACCCTGATGCCCCCACCATTCCCACCCACCACCCACACATACCACCTCCTCTCCTGTTAGCAGAGTATGCCTATTTCTTAGAGAAAAAAATTATTTGTGCCAGAACAAACGCAGTTTCTGTTTAAGACAAATATTCTTACTTCTTCCCAATTGCCTACCGTGACTCTGTTTTTTAACCAAAAGTCTGATGCTGCCATTCTTTGAGCAGAACGAACTGCTCTCCCAGCTCTCCTATGTGGCCCTTGGTCCAGCCAACACCCTGAGGACAGACTCTTCACTAATCCTGGTGGCAGGGGATAATCCCTCTCACCTCCAGTGGTTGCAATGGGCATGCAATCTTGCATGGGAGTCAGCCAGCCAGTGTAGTGACAGGTGCCCACAGCTATTTCTTTATCATATTGTGACAAAGCAGGCATGGGCTGAAAGAAGCTGATTGAGAAATTGATTTTTACACTGTCTTGACTTCTACAGGCCCTGGAGTTTCTGTACTCTCCTCTTTCTCCTTCAAGGAGCCTGTTGCTATAGGAACCTGGCAGGTTGATTTAATTGTCTCTATCGGGATGCAGACACCTTTAGGCTTTTGCCATGCTGCAGAAGAGCCAGGCAAAAGGTTTTCCTGGTCATCTGGGATCTGGACGATGCTGCCAAGAGGCACAATCAGTCCCTCTACTCATTGAGCTTACAGGGCTATTCCCCTTTCTTGGAAGCTGTGTGACCAGCATGAGAAAGTGCCACCAGCACAGCAGCAACATGAGGCAAGTAAAGGCACTCATCTTTTCAAAAAAAAATAAATAAATAAACCAAGGGAACAAGAGTAATATAGAAAATGATTAAAGGCATAAAAATATGTAAAGTCAATTCGTATCAAATACTTATTGAGCACCCATGGTAAGGTTCTGGGTCATAACCTTTAATATTCTGAACAGAATTTGAAACCTCTCCCAATTGTGGCAAAAGTTTAACTGTATGTATAAAAGTCTAGCTTTCTATATCCATTTGAACTGGCTTTGGGAAGAACCCTGGGTAGCAGTCTTTAGGGAAATTCATGATTCCATGATCACCCTAGTGTTGAGACTGAGAAGGCTTCACTGTGCCTTCTGGTTTACCAGGCAACTTACTGTTCATCCCTTTCAAAGCCCAAAGCAAGCTAGACTAAATGGCTTACAAATGGCTTCTCTTCTAGAATGGTGCAGATAATGGAGTTCCTACCTTTTAAAATATATATACTTTCTTTTCAAAGAACTCTTTCACTTTCCACCCTTGCCTCCTTTTTCCTTTTTTTTTTTTTTTTTTTTTTTTTTGGCAGAGGGCAGTGAAGGGGAAGAGAAATAATAATGAGAAACTTCTATGACTCCTTTCTAAGCAAGCAGATGTTCTACTGAAAGAGGAAGGGGAAGTTTGGAGTCAAATAGAAAACAATGGAGGAGATTCTTCACTCTATTAAGGAAAGTATAATACAGCTGTTTTGGCAAATAAAATCAAAGTAATGATGATCCTTCTCCATCATCAAATTTATCATTACTCAAGTACGGTCAATTCTCAGTTATCTACCAGTGGGGCATGACTGTGTGCCCAAAGTCCAGGAAAACCTCAAAATTCCATCTCATGTCATAGTCTGTTCCCATTCCATTCCCATCACAGTATCCTCATTGGAGTTGCAAACAGATTCTATGTAAAGCGCACTTCTGATTTACTTCTCTCTATCTGCCCAATCTCTTCTTGGGATTTAACAAATGTCTGAAAGGCAGGTGGCAGGAGAGATTTGGGTAGTACAGTGACTAAACCATCAGCTCCCAGATAAGTGGGTGTGGACTACTGAGTTGATATACACAACAGAACAAACAGTTTTAATTTGGGTCATACTGATCAAGCATAAAGAATACCAATGCTTTTGCCATTAAGAACCCTCCTGGTTTAAATAAAAGGAGGACAAAATATTGACAGAGAAGCAGGTTTGCCAAATGGAATTGCTGCAAATGTTTTCCAGAAAAGTTTAACAACTGGCATCATCACTTGATTGAGTAGATCTTGCCAAGATGAACACAGAGCTGTGAACAGACCGATGGGGGAACTGGGGTTGGGGTGGCAATGGGGGAAGTGAAGGAAGCTGGGTTTCTTGAAGGGAAAATGCTTTTGGACTTGGAGCAAGGTACCAGGGTGGGCAGCGAGGCCACGTGCAGATTAAAAGGCAAGCCAGATGGAGAGAAGTTCCCCCCAAATTACCCAACCCCACACCCAAGAACACCAAAACAAACTCTAAGGAATCTAGCAATAGCAGCAGCACAGCCTCATTGCGCTGAGCAATTTAGAAAGTGGAAGAAGGAAGGAAGAGAAGAAGGAAGGGAAAAGGGAGGAAAAGGGGAGGGGGGAAAGCAAAACAAAATAAATAAAATCACAAACAGAACAATATAAATAAAAATAAACAAACCAATAACAGAATAAAATTTGTAACTCCTTTTTTTTTTTAATTTCACAAAAGTTTTCACAAGGACAACGTTATAGAAGAAAACCCCCAGCAGTGGCTAGGTCATGCAGAACCATTAATTGTCATACCTTGGCCCATTCTATTCATCCTTGTCGCACTTTAGAGAGAGAAGTAAGCTATGTGAGTTTTACAATGCTTTTAAACTGTCATATTTCCTGTTGAGCACTTTAACTGGCACATTCTTATAGTTATAAATGTTCTGAGGGCGTAACTTTATAACCTCCTTTGCAAAGAATGCATGAAGAGCTCTTCATGATCCAATACTAGGGGAAACATATATATAGTTATATATATATAGTTATATATATATAGTTATATATAAAGAGATAGTTATGCATAATATAAATCAATATATAGAGAGACAAAAATAATTTGAAAAAATTCTTCCACTCATAGGGCTTGTTAATTTACATTTATACAATTATTCCCCACCGCAATACTGGTTTGAAAACTACACTGCCCCTGTCTTTGGTGTGGGGGAGGGTGGAGGTTCTGACTGAGCCTCACCATTTTGTCAGTAAAAGTGCTTGTCAATTCACACAGCAAGCAAATCTCCAAAACTATCATGCTTGAGGGGACGGGGGATCCAAAATCTAAATCCAAAACATTCACCATAAAAACACCTTTTTAGAGATGGTACAGCTGTGACATGTTTTCTTCCTCCCTTTTACACCCATTCTATGTGATGGAATTCTTAAAACATTTCAAATATGTATATACCAGCCCAGTGCTATTCCATCCATAAGAGAAATCGGTTATGGTGAATTGGCCAATTTTTAAGAACTATAGCACTGCCTAAAGCATGATTTGCATGCACAAAGCATCTGGCAACTATATGTTGAAAAAAGGGGCATTTTTCTACCTCTCCTCTCATGCTTACTAACTGTTCAGAAAGAAAGAAAGAAAACAAAAGAAAAAAATAACTATACCAAAATGTGTTTGGCTCACTGTTGCACTCTTATCCCACGTCTCATAATGACAAGGAGCAGCTCTCGACTGTCGTCCTTACCCTGCCTAAATTGGCTAGGTTAAAGAAAGCGATGATGAGGAATTCTTTCCCACCAGCTTTCTGCATTGGGACAGCCAGCACTGCGCGGCTGCACCAGCAGTTGAAGGTGGTGCCTGGCTTTTGTCTTTGTTGAGTCAACTGTGGCTGATGCTCCTACATTCTAATTTATTTAGCAAGTCAGCTCCTAGAAAAACATGATCTGCAGATGGGTTTGTCTTCCTCTGACTCTACCATTGCCCCAGCCCTTCCTCCTACCTGGCATTGGGGCCATAACTAATCAAACAAAGGGGAGTAAAAAGATCCCCTGAGAATGCATGGAAAAATACTTGCTCTTTCCTGAGCATTATTTATTCTGTACATAAGGTAAGTAATTCACCTTTTAAAAGATGTAAAAGTCCCAGGAAGGCAGTTTTTAATGACTTACATCTGATATTTATGATACATATGGCTTTTCATCCCAAATGTCAAAAGTGAAAGAAAAAAATAGCTATTCATATGGCAACATAAGGAGACAGAATAACAATTTAATATGCAATCAAACCTCTTTTCACTTAAACAAAATGACTAGAATTTGATACATCCATGAATGGAATACTATTCTTTCCTCTATATTAAGGTGAGAAATGTTCATATGAACTCCCAGAGGAAACTGGCTCTGGGACAAAAGGCCTTGGTGAGTAACTAAAAAAAAAAAAAAAAAAAAAAAAAAAAATCTCTGATGTTCGCTTGCAACAAGCAGGTCCTTCATAATCATCGACACAAATCGTGAAAGCCTTTCAAATGCTTCGCAATACTTCGGCCCAGAGAGTAGAAACAATCAATATGTTTTCACTGCCGTTTGGTTGCTTGTTTCAAATAAACATGTGCCAACTTACTGTGTATATAAAAAAAAGAAAGGAAAACAACAACAACAACAAAATCAAAACCCAAAGCACCCTGATAATCCTGATGAATCAGAATCAACTTTTCTTTTACATTAAATAAACTTGCTTTGCCTAACTGACATTGATCACAAATGCTCCCTTCTAATCTGTGAACTCATTCCTGCAGCGAGCTATTTATGTCTGGAGCATGCCTTTGGGTTATTTTTCCCCTAGAATCATAAATAACTTTTGGTCCTTCTGCTTATTTGCTGTTGTGCTCAAGGGTTTTATGGTGGTGAAATAAAAATGACAACCACATGCACACTATCATACATATGCAAATATGTGTAAAAAAAAAGGGGGGGACTACAGGGGAAAACAGGGAAAGTTACTTTGTTGAAAACGCCAACTGGGGAAATGAGTGGCAGATACAGTTTCACACAGTGGCGGTGGATACACATATCAAAGCCGCTCTTCCTGCACGTACTTCTGTTTGTCCCGGGACTCCCTGGACTTGGGCCGGTTCTGTCGGTTTGCTGTGGACGGGATGGAGTGAACAGAGGAGCTCTTCTTGCTGGAGGACTGCGAGGAGTGGGAGGAATGGGACAGGCTGGCCCGGGACTGGCCGGCGTTGTGGTCAAACTGCATTAAGCAGAAGATCAGGTCCGTCGGCACGAGCTCAAACTCGTAGGGGGGGTTGGTGATGACATACCTAGACAGGGAAAGCAGAGATGTCAACGCCCGAGAGTAACTAAGTGAAGAATTCAACACTCCCTGAACCAAAAGCCATGGCCTGTTTGCTCAGGTCTTTCAGAGGATCTGAAAGAAGAACTTTTAGCTGGTCCAAGGCCTTAAACGTTCTTTTCCTCGTTAAATAGAAACTTCCTCTGTTTAACGCAACAAAGGGGGCCAGCCAGGAGCCCAGGCAGAGATGCAGAATTAGAGCCAGTGATGGAAGAACCAAACTTCGCTTCTCCTGGTCTACATGTACCTTTCCATACAAGGTCAAAATCACTTCCAAGTAGCCCATCCACTGGAGTTTTCATGGACTGTGATACAATTTTTATTCCAGAATTTTCTGACAATCCCAGATATACACTACAGGATCTTTGTTTACCATGACAGAGTGTCCCCTTAGACTAACCTTGCCTTTAAAAATCCACTTTGGTGGGAGAATTTGGAATTTGGAATTCAACACATGGGAGAATCTAAAACTCTTCCCTGCCTACCTGTCAGCACTACTTCATTGTTCTTCACAATTAGTTGGCGCTTTCTCTTGTCAACAGCAGATGTGACTAAGATAATCATCCAGTTTCATTTATAGCAGTGGATCACCGAGTGTGGCTCTCTGCATCACCTACCTAGGAACTAGGAAATGCAACTTCTTAAGCAACCCCACCCAGACCTACTGAATCAGCAGTGCTGAGGATAGGGTCCACCAACCTGCAGTCGAACAAGCTCTGCAGGTGATTCTCATGCTGGCTAAATTTTGAGAACCCACTGGTCTATAGCAATTGTTCTCACTTCTGGCTATACACTATAATCCCTGGGTATTATATATAAAATTTTTACATATTTTAAAATATACATATATTATTTTTTCTTCCTTCCAGACCAATTAAATTAATCAGAATATTTTTTTAAAAGCTCCCAGGTGATTCTACTATGCAAGCAGGGATGAGAAACACTTGTCTCTGCAGCATTATTGCCTAGGGTATATTATGCAAACTCACTGATCTTGGTAATTCTAGGATGTACTTTTAATTTTTGCCTGCTATGAATTTATTTTAATGCATATGAGAAAAATATAATTAGCACATTTAAACTGTTATTTTTCAGCTTCAGGTGATAATATACAATTGTCTCAAAAATATATAAAAGTTAAAAAATGAGTTGATTTAAAATATATGAAGTAAAAATATAGGACTCTAAGATGTGGCAGAAAAACCACTTATTTTTGGGCTAGGTGTGGTGGCTCATGCCTGTAATCCCAGCACTTTGGGAGGCCGAAGTGGGTGGATCACTTGAGGTCATGAGTTCGAGACCAGCCTGGCCAAAGTGGTGAAATCTTGTCTCTGCTAAAAATACAAAAATTAGCTGGGCGTGGTGGCACACACCTAGTAATTCCCACTACTAGGGAGGCCAAGGCACGAGAATCACTTGAACCCAGGAGGCAGAGGTTGCAGTGAGGCAAGATTGTGCCACCACACTCCAGCCGCCTGGGCAACAGGGCAAGACTCCATCTAAAAAGAAAAAAAAAAAACACAAAAACTTATCTTAAACACTAGCAATGTGAAATATCTCTATATTAGGTACCAACAGAAATTATCCCAGTAGTGGAGTTTGGGAGAGATGCTTCTATTCAGACTTTTGTAATTGGGTGATGGAATTATTCTATTAACACAAATCTTGAATCCTTACCAAAATGTCTTTACATCTACTACTAGTAGTTATAGAAAAAATGTTTACCATCACCTCCAAAGTCAGTGTTGGATTTAATATGGGCAGGGTAATTTGTGTTGAAGGGATTTATACAGACCTTTGCCTTTACAGAAGGGGACAGGAGAGGACATTATTGTTTCTGTGGTTAGTTGGGAGGGCAGAGTTGGAACAAATACTCACCTCTTTGTGCACTGACTGGGGGTGCTGAGGT
This sequence comes from Sapajus apella, assembly GCF_009761245.1. Classification (NCBI taxonomy): domain Eukaryota; kingdom Metazoa; phylum Chordata; class Mammalia; order Primates; family Cebidae; genus Sapajus; species Sapajus apella. The sequence goes on from NW_022437034.1 coordinate 8,016,107, forward strand.
GGGCATCTCTCAGCCGGTAAATTCCAAAACAAAGCATATTATATGTTTTCAGAGCTTTGCAGAACAGATCACCATAACAACCACCATCCTGGGAGACAGCAAAAGAACAGAGAGAAACATCCTTTTCATTTGCCTGAAAATCAAGGGCCAGCAGGGAAAAGGGTCTCTTCATCAAAGCTTTTCTTGGTGTCTCCTGAGCTGGAGGGTCCACGTGCCAAGGGATGACAGTGAAAGAAGTCAACATGGTTAACAGCCTACATCCAATGTGGGTGATTTTTAGGAATCGGGTAACGACGGGGTTTCCCTCTGGTGTCTCTCCAGTTTTCTACCCGTAGCAATGGGGTTTGAAAACTCTAAGGACATTACGCTTCTCCCTCATTTTAAGTGAAGGTGTAAAGCATGACGGTCTCAGATGTATGCTCAGCTGAGGAGATGAACCCCTTTCTGCAAAATGGTGATTATGTTCAGCCCCTGCTTAGCTGTAACTGCTGTGATAGGATCGTGTTGTCAAAACCGCCTGAGTGATAATGAAAACCACTGCAAGGAGGAGGACCCCACCAGGTCCTATGGTGACAGACTCTTTCAGGTAAGGACCGTGTGAAAAGCATAATTTACAGACCTCAGAGATGGCAAAGGTGGAAGAGAACGTGTTTCCCTAGGAGCCAGGGGTCTGCAGGCTGAATTACTGGGATTCGCAGTTCTAATCAGTTCACAGCCACCTTCCCAGGGACTGGGGCCTGATGCATAAAGTGAAAGCAAATGCATCAACTTGGAAATGCTGGCTTCAGCCGCCAGGTGGCTTCAGGTAGATGTTACCTGTATTATATGAAGGGCACTGGGCACTGCAGGATGGCTTCACTGGGAATAGAATGACTGTGTTTGTCCTTCCAATTGTTGAAATTCTCACATGGGCCTCAGATTAGAGAACACAGATGGGGCTAAATCTTACCATTATCTAAAGTCTTTATCCTAATCAAGTGGATCAATAAGCAAATGATAGGTATAAAGAACCACGAGCTATGAAAATTCCCTTTCAAAAAAAGCCTAGTCTAACGTAGGTTGCAGCCCGTGATCGAACTAAAAAATGGAGCAAGTATGCATCAGTGTTTCAGAAAAAAAAGAGACAGACCCTTTCCTTGGCTCCTTTTCCACTATTTAGTCTTTCTGGGCAACACTATTGTTTGTGCAACAACAGATTTATTGGTTTCTGTGACTTATGGCTGTGGGGTTGGGCTGGGAGTAAGGGCAAAGACTGCACACTTCTGTCACAGTGCCTACACCAGGCAGGTGCATGGAATCAGAAGGGAGATGCTGGTCACTTCTGTCACAGGAGGGCCTGAGGGAACATGACTTATAATTTCCAGTCTCAGAAATTATAAGGTCTAGGTTTTGAATTACAGGCATTAAAGTATCCACATGAGATTCTATTTGACTGGTGGTTCTGGATACGCCTGATTACTGACTACCCTGGTGCTTTGAAAACCACCAGTGCCTGGGTCATACTCACATATAAAAACTAAGAAACCTGCAGGCTGAGGCTGACCACTTCCATGTGTTATTAATGTACAGTTGAGTAGCCCTAAGCTATGCTAAGAGCCTGTGGAAATAGTTCCCAACCTTGGCTGCATGCTGGCATCACCTTGTGCAGAGGATATGTGAAGAAAACGCCAAGGAGTGAGAAAGCCCACAGGCTCTGAGGCCAAGATGCCTTCCTGCAATTTCCCGATAGGTCCAGTCCTCATTCTCTCTGGGTCTCAGTTGACTTAGAAGTTGTGATACTAGAACTTCATATCAAAGAGTTGCCATGAAGATTAAAATGAATGACTACACATAGAGCAAAGAGTAAACCATAAATATCACCTCTTACAGTTATCTAAAACAGGAAGGAGAAAAGACAGATTCCTAGCTTGTCACATCTGACACCATTTTCTTTGTGATCAAGCTTTTCCCAAACAAGCTCAGGTGACCTTGGTGCTGTGGACTCACCCCTAAATCCGCAAATGGCCCATCAAGCAGAGCTAACTGGGCCACACGGCAGCGGTCCCTATTGGCCAGTGTCTGCGGGGTGCTGTAGCCACCTCGAAGGGCATTCTCCTCAGCAATCAGAGCCTCTAGCTCCGGCGTGGCTCCTCCGGTCACCAGGGTCCGTATCAGGGTAAGGATATTGTCATTGAAGTATGTCTGCAGAAAGAGAAACAGTGGGGAAAACGTCTTTTAAGCAAACACCCTAAAGTCATGACAGCCGACATCCAAATTACAACTTTTCTTGGTATCTCCTGTTTAAAGTTCTGGCCTGTCTCTTCAAATAATTTTATGTGGGAAGTGAAAAGACAGCAGCCTCCAATTATTCCATTATTTTCTCTCTTGCTTGGCTCTACCATGAGAGCCTGACTTTAAAAAACTAGTTGAGGGGATTTTTATTAAAGGACTCAAATCTGAATAATGAGCATTTACCATAATTGGTGTTAGTTGGGATACAAATATTGCCTCCCCATCCTCAAGTCCACATGTCTACTATGAGACTCTGGACACATGTAAGAAAATGCTGCTAAATGCCTCACCTGCTAACCCAAGCAGCACTGTCTGTGAGGCCCTGTCACCCATGTGCCAGGAAGCTTCCTCCCAATGACAATGGCAAAACCTTTCATTAATGCCACACGCCCAACGATTCATCGCACACGTTGATAACTGTCTAACCCAGAATTCTCAATCAATTAAATATGCCAGATAAATTTATGACAAGGTGAATGTCCTGGTAAGTGTCCTTTGGCTTTTGTTTTCTAAAATAACCTCAGTAGTCCGAGGCAAATGTCACTTATTAAAGAACTTTTCCTCTAAGTGTACATTTGTGTCACATCTGAAACATAACAGATCTGTCAGGAACAAAACAATGGGAGTTTAAAAAAATATTAATAGGATGCCAAATAAAGGAGTTTTAAAAGGCATTTGTCACCAGCCTAATTTGAGAAATTCTTAGGTAAGGGGGTGCATTCTATTTTCCTATGTAAGTAGAAATCAAGCAGGTTAAAAAATTCAAATCAAAGTTTGCCTGAGGCTTTTGAAGATGTACTTTGGAAAGAGGTAAGGAACAGTAGCTTCTTTAGAGAGTTTACCTGGCAAGGCACAATAGGGAACAAGCCAAGTAAGGGTGAGCTCAAGTTCTCATCCCAGCTTTCCTAACTAGTTCTGTATCTTGGAGACATAGAACTTTGATTTTTCTCATCTGTAAAATAAGCATGGGTCATTAAGACCAAATTTATATTCAAAGAATTCCATGAGGACTTCTGAATTAAGAAGATAGTTATTGAATTCACATTCCTCATTTAAATACTTACAAAAACACCTAATGGGATACAAAATTCCAACCACAAAAGAAACTAAGAATGTTGTCCATAGCCTGCCAGACTCTAAGGGAAATTTACGTTCAGAGTGAATATTTGCCTTGAGGCAATATTCACAGAAGCAGAAAAAGGATACTTAAACTAGGTTAGATTGCTGGAGAGGTTACGTGATCCAGGTACCCAGAGTTGGGCTAAGGGTTTAATGCTGACTTCACCTCTGAGAAGCTGTGTGACCTTGGAGAGTTGTTTAACATTTTTGTGCCTCCATTTCATGATCTGTAAAATGTAATAATACAGTGCTGTGGGGCTCTATTCCCTACCTGTGAAGCACTTAGAAACATATTTAGTGCACAGGAAGCACTGATAAACACTTTGGCCTTATATCAGAGACATGAGGCCTTTGCCAGTGAGAGGAACAGTTAGCCCCATTCCCAACCTTCCTTTGAATTTTTAATTTTTTTTTTTTGAGGGACAAGGAACTCGGTTTTAAAAGTCAAGCAAGGGATTTTAAACTTAATGTGGTAGAAAATAGGAAGTCAGCCAAGTGTGGTGGTACACACCTGAAATCCCAGAACTTTGGGAGGCCAAGGTGGGTGGATCACTTGAGGTCAGGAGTTTGGGACCAGGCTGGCCAACATGGTGAAACCTAGTCTCTACTAAAAATACAAAAATTAGCTGGGCATGGTGGGGGGCACCTACAATTCCAGATCCTCAGGAGACTGGGACAGAAGAATTGATTGAACCTGGGCGGCAGAGGTGGCAGTGAGCCGAGATCACGCCACTGCACCCAAGCCTGGGTGACAGGGTGAGATTTTGTCTCAGAAAAATAATGAATAAAATACTTAGAAATAAATATACCCAAGGAGGAATAAGACTGGCATACTGAAAACTACAAAACATTACTGAAAGAAATTAAAGAAGACCTAAATAAGTGGAAAGACATCCCACGTTCATGGATTGGAAGACTTGATTTGTTAAGATGAAATACGACCCCAATTTTCAGATTTTGTGTAATACCTATCAAAATCACAAAGTCCATTTTTTGGTAAAAATGGAAAATTGACTCTAAAATTGCAACAGACTCAAAATAGCCAAAGGAATCTTACAGTCTTTAAAAGAAAGACAAAGATGGAAGTTTCAAATTTCCTGGTTTCAAAACATACTATAAGACTACAGTAATCAACATAGATAGTCATGGCAATAGCATAGACATATAGACCAATGGAAAAGAATTAAAAATCCAGAAATAAACTCATTCAGTTATGGTCAATTAATTTTCAGTGAGGGTGCCAAGACCATTCAATGGAGAAATAATATAGTCTCTTAAACAAATGGCATAGCAATAACTGGGTATCCACATGCAGAAGAATAAAGTGGGACCTATACCTCATACCATATGCAAAAATTAACTCAAAGGAAGTCAAAGACCTAAATGTAAAAGCTAAAATTGAAAAATGCTTAGAAAAAAATATAGGAGTAAATCTTTATAAACTTTGATTTGGCAATAGTTTGTTAGACATGACACAAAAAGCATAAACTACAAAAAGAACAAAAATATTGAACTTCACAAAAATTCTAAAAATGTTTGTGCTTTGAAGGACACTATCCAAAAAGTGAAAAAAAAATCCTACAAAATGAGAGAACATGTTTGAAAATTATATATCTGACAAGGGTCTAGTATTCAGTATTAAAAAGCCTTTTAAAATTCAACAAAAAAGGATAACCCAAATTTTAAATGAGCAAATGACTTAAACATTTCTCTAAAAAGATATAAAAATGTTTAATAAACTTATGCAAAGAGGTTCAACAGCACTAGTCATCAGAGAAATGCAAATCAAAACAACAATGAGAAATCATTTTACACCTACTATAATAGCTGTAATAAAAAAGACAGATGATAATAAGAATTGCTGAGAATAAGGAGAAACTGGAACTCACACACTGCTGGTGGAAATGTAGTGGTGAAGTCACTTGGAAAACAGCTAGGCAGTTTGTAATAAGAGTTAGATTAGTGGTGGCTTAGGGCTGGTGGGGTGGTGGGTAGAGTTGTCGGGGAGGGGAGTATAACTAAAATACAAAGTTTCTTTTTGATGCCATGAAAATGTTCCAAAATTGACTGTGATGATAGCTGTATGTGCCTGTGAATACGCTATAAAAAAAAAAACAAAAACCCACCGAATCATACACTTTAAATGGATGAGTTGCATGGTATGTTAATTGTGTCTCATATTTTAAAAAGAAATAGTTAAAAGATAACTGCAATTGCAATGGCCAACTTTTAATCTAAGAAGCCATAGTATTAGAACTGAAAATCACACACACACATACATACACACACACACACATGCACACAGAATTAGTGATATGGAAGTAAAACTAGGAAGGTCTAAGCTAAACAGAGAAAGGTATACAGATTTTTGTTTGTTTAATAAGAATGCTTGTTGATATTGTGAAAAATACAACAGGGGTCAAGTGATAAATAGTATTTACAAATCAAAGTTGTAAACAAAATGCAAGCATACAAAAGAAGCAAACAAACCAATAAAAACAACCTGTACTGAGCTGGGAAATGAACCTAGGATGCAGATCAAAAGCATTTACCAAGTTAATGTGGCCAACTCCTAGACCTGTACTCAGTGAATATTTGAGTTTAAAATATTAAATAGAGAATAGAAATGACTTAAAACAACGCTATAAGAAATACAAGTCTAAAATGAGGCTAGCCTGAAGCTTCTCTAGAAAATATAAGAGGAATAACAGAAGAATTTTGACAGGATACATTTGTTCTAGGAATTCTACATACAGCTAAATTGCCAATAATTTGTGAAGGCAATTGAAATATTTTTTGACTCTTTGCATACATAACACTTTATTGATAATTTTTTAAATTACTCAGAAACAAAAATTAGCTTCCTTAAAGATAATTTTAAACTTTCATTAACTAAAATATGAGCAAATTTGGTTTACTGGTAAAATATATTTAAAACAGAATTGTAAAAGATTGTTGTATATATTGTTACAAAATGGAATGCAAATGTCAAAACTGATTATTAAAAAATACATGACAAAAACTAGCTGTTAATATAGTATTGCTGAAATTATGCTTTAAAGTCAGAAAAATAAGATGAGATAGAGATGATGATGGAACTAAAGGCATGGAAATTGCCTGATCTTATACAAAGAGGAATCAAGAGCTACTAAATTTTTCTAGACAATAATACTTAGAAAATACATCCATAGAATGGCTGGTAACAACTAACTAGAGTTAAAAATAGAATGGAAAGTTTACACTAGACAAAATAAGCATACAAAACGTCCATATACTGAAAGATGGCTTATGAAAGACATAATCATGACACAAGCATGTAAAAACATATTGCAAGACTATAGCATCTTATGTTATATAACTAAACATAAATGAGCTAAATGATTCTATAAAATGGCAAAGGCTCTTAGACTTGATCAAATGCCAAAATCAAAATCAAACTCTGATATCTTTATAAGAGACCAAGGGAAGAAAAAAATATATATTTCAAAGAAAAATTTTAAACTATTATGTTAGATGTTAATTTTATATTCTTAGTTAACATTCCAACAAAGCTATAACTTTTTATAGATAAAATATTATAACTGAAATATAGAAAGCAACACTAATTAGAATTATACTAAAATACATTTGGACGGAGGGTAATATGGGAACATTCCCGCTATAAGTGTTTTTAGCTTTTACAGGTCAAATACATTAAAATAGGAGAAAATTGAGGATATAATCTAAACTTTGTAACAATTACAAAAAAAAAAAAATGATCAATGGCCAAAACCATCAAATCTAAATATACATAACAAAGTATAAGCTGCATAACCTACATTTTAAAAATTAAACACAATGTAATAAAGGCAAAAATAAATATTCCAGAACTTTAAAAAAAAATTGTTAAGTATCCTCTAACTGCTAGATCAAGATGAAAATCAAACTTATAATATCAAATATTTAAAAATTAAAGAATATTTAAGAAGGTCATATAAAAATATCATGGCTTGAGGCCAAAGCTATAGAGACAAATTCAGAGCCTTTAATGCTGTTATTAAATACAACAGAATTATAATAAGTAAAATTAAGTATTCAAAGAATCATTTTTTTAAAAAAATCAGGATAAAATAATAAAGCAACAGTTAATGAAATCGCAAGAGGATATTCTGTGAATTGACAAATTCAAGAAATAATTCCTTAAAAGAACAAAAAAACCTATGACAAATATAACAGAGAAAACACAAGTAAAATTAGAAATAAGGAGAATAAAATGTCAGATACATAAGAGAATTAACACTACTATTCCAGATACTCTCTTTAATATCAATCGCTGGACATGAGTAAGAATAGCTATTGTTTTTAAGCAAAAAGCAAAGTAGTAATTATCTATGAAGAGACAGAGGAGAGTATTAGGAGAAAAAAGGAAAATTCCATGTTCCTTAACATGTAAATGGGCCATTTATTATCATTTCTTTCTAGTAAAATTGTTGTTTGATATATGCCTATATCATATATCAAGTTATAGATTTCAATTAGACTTTTTTAAACTTGATCAAATCATGCTAAATTGCCTCTGGAAAGCGTCGTACAAAATTTGTCCTCTCAGGTAGTATAGCAAATTTTAAAGACTTCCTAACCAAATATTGTAGACAATTTGAAAAATTGGAAGATCAACCAGAATGGATTTATAAAAACCATAGCTTAGTAGTTATCAGACCTTAATACAGGAGTTGGCAAATCGGGCTCTTGGGCCAAATCTTGTTCTGCCATCCATTATTTTTTTAAATAAGGTTTTGTTGGGATCCAGCATGTCCATTTGTTTATGTATTGTCTAGTGCTGCTTTGGTGCAAAGAAACTCAGACTTGAGTAGTTATGACAGAGACAATGTGGCCCTCAAAGGCTGAATATATTTACCATCTGGGCCTTTACAGGAAGTTTGCTGATCTATTTCCTAGCATGATAAGGAAAGCATCACATACCACGGGAAAGGGATTTTACTCAATGTATGATTTGGGGTAAACTGGCTCTCTGATAAAAATTTTTCAACAATATGATAATGATTAAACAATGATTCCTTGACATGACTCACATAGTACAGACATGAATATTATACTTTCAGATAATATTTAATGGCATGGTAATAATTATATAATATAAAAATGTTTTTTAAAAGTAGATCCCCAAAATACCTTGATTCACAATTCATGTCAAAAAATGCATACCTGCAAAACTATTGACTAGGGCAAGTAACTGTTTGTGTATTAAAAATTTAATTTTAAGAATACCCACTTTTAAATATTGAATCTTTATGGTACTGTGTTTTAAGATTTAATATTATTTTTAATTGGCTTTTTTGTACTAATGATTCCTTTTAATGTTTTCAATGATCAAATGTTTATAAAATGTAGAGATCATTTTTATTATTAAACTTTATAATGTACACTGTTTCATAACATAACAAATCATGCACTTATTCCTTTTTTTTTTTTTTAGACAGAGTCTGGTTCTATTGCCAGGTGCCAGGCGGGAGTGCAGTGGTACAAGCTCACCTCACTGCAACCTTTGCCTCCTGGGTTCAAGCAATGCTCCTGCCTCAGCCTCCCAAGTAGCTGGGACTACAGGTGCGCACCATCACACCCAGCTGATTTTTGTATTTTTTAGTAGAGACGGGGTTTCACCATGTTGGCCAGGATGGTCTCAATCTCTTGACCTCGTGATCTGCCCACCTCGGCCTCCCAAAGTGCTGGGGTTACAGGCGTGAGCCACCACGCCTGGCCACACTTATTACTTTTTAAATTGTAATTTTTTTAATATAATACTTCAACGTTTAATGGAAAACTATCAAAAAAATGATATCCTGTTTATTATGGTCATTCATTTTTATTTCTACTATGAAGTGTTATGAAAAGTACATAATGTTCTGATTTGGCAAATTCCAGAAGGGAAAATAATAAATAATGCATACCTGAACTGATAGACATATTTATGTAAAGCAACTGTAAGTAGTACACAACAATTCTACTTAGCAGTTAACTCTTGGTGATGGGATTTTGGTGTTTTTTCCTGTAATTTTATTTTATATATTTTCTACTGTGAAAATATATTTATTTTAAATTTCTGTAAAAAAGAAAGTAAATGTTACAAAATAGTTAAAGGCAAAAAATGTAGCCACAGACAGCTTCATAAACATCTAGCAAAATGTTTAATCTCAAGATGCTTGATAGTTCTTATGTTCAGCATGTACTTTTTAAGCATAAAAACTATGAATTCACAATATAAAATATGCATTACATCATTGCATACAAATTAAAATCTGATATACTTCAAAACTGCCATAAACACAATTTAAGGAAGAATGACAATCCGCATTTGTCATAGTGCATGAGATGGCACTTACACAGTAGTGGTGAGAGTGTGGATTGGTAAAATCATTTCTTGGGGATATAATGACAATATGTATCAAGAACTTTGAAAATGTCCCTATTTGTTAAAAACCCAGTATGTTTGCCTCAATGTAATAAGTTGCTACTTGTTCAAAGATTTATAAACAATAATTTTTATTACAGTGTTAATCATTACTATAACAAAATTTTTTTAAATCTAAATAGCCAACAATTTGGTGATAAATAGATTCTGGAACATTCATAGAATGGAGTTTCATAAAGTCCTATGGAGGCCCTGCAAATCATAACACCTAAGAATATAAAAAAATACTCTGGATAAAGTATTAACTGAAAATGAAAAAAAAAAGCAACCTATAAAATGGGATAATTCTGTATTTATCTATCTATTTAGAAGGAAATACATCAAAAATATTAACCATGCTTATACTTGGTGTTGGAAACATAGGTCATTTACATTTTCTTCTTTATATGTTTTCTTTTTACTTTTATATGTTTCTTCTTTATAAGTCTTCTTTTTTATGTTTCTGTGCTTTCCATGTTTTCTTCAAGAAGCAGGAATAACTGTTCTAATGAAAACACAGTCAATGTTTCTTTAAACAAAGGACACTATAGGTTATCCATTGCAATGAGAAGCCTAGAAGGTCAACTTGGGAGGTTATTGCTTTGCCAGATCTTTGGGATTTGACCCTAACTTGGTCCCACTTCTGTGTTGAAATCAGTTATGCTCAATTTTTTTTTTATCAGTCACTGACATTTATTGAGCACCTACTAATCCTTGGGCCTTGGTTTTAGAATTGCTCATCAGCAGGTACAGTTTCAAAGTCAGTCCCAGGGTTTCACAGGTGCCTGAACAACTCTGGGACTGCTCACATCTCTGAGCATAATTCTCTGCCCTCTGAGCTGGCACTGCATCCCAGATGGCTCTCCTTGATTTTTTCCTTGCAGGCATCCAGGAGCAGAGCTTCGGGGCAGCAGAATCTGGGATGACAGAGAATGATGATGTATTTTTGCCAGCAGATGTCCTTGCTCCTGTTTTGATACCCCAATATTCAGATGCAGAGAAGGACTCAGCATTGCCGATGGGTGCACTCTGTAAATGTATCTCTTTGGGATCTAAATAATTCTGTGGAAAGATAATGCCTTCCCGGGAAAAGGGTGTCACGTCAGCCATATTGGAGGGTGCACATTTTTTTACATGATGGGAGTGAGGGTTGGGGGAGGGTGCTTCATGGAGCATTCAGCAGTCTGCAATTAAGGGTCACTCCAAGGCTTTCTGCAGAGGTGGTAGCTATTTCTGCATCATGGGGCAAACCAGGTATAGGACTTCAAATACCAATTACCAAAAGTGCTTCCTATGGAGGAAACCTCTCCACAACTCACCTGACCCAGAAGGCACATGTTTTTTTCTGGGTTAACATAAATGCTAGAATTAAAGAAATACAAAATTCTAAAGGCAGGATTGTAACATGTAAATGAGATCCTTTGCCTCCTAAACTTTTGTCCTGCCAGACTTTTCTGTGCCTTACCATGATACCTGTGCTAGAAGCCTTCTGAGAAGCTCTTGTATAGAACCTCCAACTCTGGCAGGATTAGTCTTCAGGAATGTTTCCGGCAGAGACCTTCTCAATGGCTAACCCTGTGTCACATGGGTATTGGGGAGCATAAGACAGCTGAACTAGGGTCCTGTTTAGAGCCTGGGATCAAACGACCTGTATAGTCTAAGGAATATGGGAGTCCCTCTTCCCACTGCCAAGGGCAAGTTTCCAAACCTGAGTGGCAAAGCCCTAAGACAACATGGCTTTCTGGTTATAGGACAGGCTTCCAAATCCAATTAATGTGGCTTTTAATACCTGCTTTGCTATCTAATAGCCACAACAATGAGAAAGTTGCCTAACTTTTCTCTGCCTCAAATTCCTCATCAATGTAACAGAGATGAAAAAACAAAACACAAAAAAAAACAATTTACAGATTAGTGTTAAATGAGAGTATGTGTGAAACTTCTGATAGAAAAAGCATACTCAAAAAATGGGAGTTCATAAAAAGAACCATCGGCTAACAATGCAACCAATATAGACAATTCCCTCTCTCCGTGTTCTGATTCTAATCTCTGAGAGCTGGCTCAGAACACATGGGTGGCCCACTTGGCCTCTAAAAAAGTTTGATGATCCTCAGGTCCTATAAAAGAGACACTGAGGAAACCATGAAATGCCAGGGGAGGGACCCAGGCAGGCAACAGAGAACCCTGAGCCCACAGCGCCATCTAGCCCGCTCTGACCACACCCCATTGCGCCTGCGTCTGCAACCCGCCAGAGCATCCTCCTCTTTTTATTTTTTTAAAGTATAATTACCGGAGCTTATGTTTCACAGTTAATGCTGTCAAGCCTTTTAAACTAATTGGTCTTTTATAGAAAATTTAACTGAAAATTAACACATCTTTTAATAACATTGCCTTAACTTTAATGGCTCTCTGCCTTTCGTTTATAATTGCTCTAAAATTGTCATTTCCCATGTCATAGCTGCCATTTTTTATATTTGCTAGTTTTCATGGTGTAGATTTTTATTTTTAGTATTTTTCTTTCATGAGAGATGAAAACGATTGGATTTTTTTTCCCCTCTTCCAGGGCTTCCTGGCCTGATGTGACAGCAGTGGTCTGTTCTGAGTCTAGCAAGACATGCCACCATGTGGCCCATTGACACGACTGCTAGCTCCCTTGCCTTGAGACGGCCATGGGCCCTCTGTCTCCATGTGGGCAGTCAAAATGGGGGCTCCTGAGTGGAGTGTAAGAAATAGGCTCGTGGAGCAATAAATTGTTTATGTAATTGAAATTACCTGGCACTCGGTTAGCTTGACTGATAGAGAACTCAGGCCTCTCTGTAACACCAGGTTCAAGGGTTTGGCCCTTAGTGAAAGTACAGATAAGACAGTAAATCATGTGGACCCACATTCCAGATTGGTCACACCCTCCAGTCTTACTAAGTTCACTTCTGGCAGAGGCCAGCTCTCTGACATTAAAGATGAGAACACTGAACCATATCTTCTGAGTACCCAGTGTTCACGAAAGAGAGAGAGAGAGAGAGAAAGAGAGGAAGAGAGAGAGAGAGAGAGAGGATAAGTACACACAAGTATATAGATATATATTCATATCTACATGCATATATACCAAAAAGCTTCTTTGTAATTACGTGTGATCCTAAGAAATATGTATCTGCTCTGTGAAAGATTTTCATATGCCTTTGCTGCTCTCTGATTAGCCGAAAATCATAAGGGGTAACATCATTCCCATTTAACAGCTGGACCCAGCTGGGCCCCAGACACTAGAAAAGACGTGCAAGAGTCGCCAGTGAGCCAGGACCAGAAGCTATAAGTCCTAACCCAGGGCCCAGTTTCCCTTCTCCCGGTCACTGCCTTTGTTCTGAAAATATGAATGCACTGAACATGCAAACTCCTTTCCTGGGCATTGTGGTGCAGTGGGCAGAGCAAAGATACACTGGGCATAACTGGATCACGTTGAAATTTCTCTCTGGCTCCTGGGGGATCCTGCAGTGGGGGTCTCTCCATAGGCTGCCATTCTCCATTGTGCCCCTACACTTTTCAGATGTACACTAGCAAAGGGAGCCTCTGCTTTTCTCTGCTCTTTCTCTTAACACTGTTAAAATATGCTTTTTCTTTATTTTTCCAGATTAGGTAGGTCCTACAAACCTATAGCTTCATGAAATCTGATTCTCTATAAAAAAATGACAACACTCCCAGCTTGTGTGCATTGGAACTCACTAGCTCTTACAGGTGGGTTCCCCTTTTTCTCCTCAGAAGGGGGTGGCTCCTCACTGCTCCCTCAATAATGATGGTTCAGTGTGGTTGGTATCTGTTTAGAAAAGGTTCAAGGCTTAAGACAAATGGACATCATGTGCACGACCTCCTAACTCAGAGGACAAGTGAATGGCCAGGAGGCCGAGGATGCTGTCTGACCGCAGACGTTGTAATGCAGGCACATAAGATTAGAAGCAAAAGGCAGGAAGCTGGTAAGGGTGGGACAGTGGGATGAACCAAGCAGGGAAGGGACATGAATGAAGCAGGCCTGGTGGAATGCAACAGAGGATAGTGTGGTCTGTGGCTAAAGGGAGCAGCTCTCAGCTCAAGCCAACGGCTAGCTGCTTTACGGGAATCTGGGACTCTGCCTTCTGACTCTAATCTAAAGAAGGCAGGAACCCAGATTTTATATAAAATCTTATAATTTTAAAATATTGGCAACAAATTCAATTTAAAAATAAAAACTTGAGAAATGCAGAAGTTGTCTGTGGGGTGGATGTAGTCTACAGTGTGCCATTTTGAGACTTCTATTTCTGAACTTTTATTAGAAACAAGATAGCAAGCCAAGTACTATGCCAATATATTGTGTCATTTCTTCTTCCCAAATGAGTGCATGAAGATGGGCAAAAAATAATCAGGGGTTACATTTGGACAAAAAATATTTGTTGGACAAAAACTAAACAGGGGTTGCACTTCAGGAATCACTTCAGGGCTCGCTGTCCTAGCCAGTGTATCCAGAAACAGTGGCATTAGAAGGATGCTGATGGTTTTCAGAAGAAGTTGCATCTTCTTGTCAAGTCTGAACTGTCTCACCCCAGACTTAGAACTTGGCCAGATGTGGTCTGTTGTACTCAGAATACTCAGTGTGGCCAGTGGCCTTGCCTTCTTGGCTGCTCTCCTGTCTACCACGTCCCAACCACAATGGTCTCCAACTGCTCCCTCCGACAAACCAGACCCAGCTTGTCACCACTTTACAGCTTTGGCCTTTGCGGTGTTCTCTCCTGGTTTTTCAATGTCAGCTTCAATGATACCTCCTAGGATAGTTTCACTCAGACCATTGAGGGTAAAACAGGTCTCCACACCCATTCAAGCTAGTTCATGTTCTTCAGATCGATTATCCTTATGCGACACTATTCATTTATTCACTTACCTATTTACTCTTAACTCACTAGAATGAAAGTTTAAATAACATGAGGGCAAGGTCTTCATCTTTCTTTTTTACGACTGAATCCCCATGCATGCGGAATCATGCCTGGCATCCAGTAAGTGCTCAATAAATGTATTGATTATAAACACTATCAACAATAACTACATACAGAGCTTGTCATGTGCTAAGCGCTGCTCTAATTCCTTTACAACCTTTACCCATTTACTCATCTCCACAGCCCTGTGACGTAGTACTATTATCATACTCATTTTAAAGATGAGAAAACTGAGACACAGAGAGGTTAAAGTTACGCAGACAGTAAATAGCAGTTCTGGGATCCAGATCCAAGCCATCTGGCTCTTGAGTCCAACACCAGTGTTCACTTTCCAGGGTCCAAGTGGATCTTACACTGGGGCTGGAGTTGGGAGGAAGTGACGGCTGGATGAAAAAGAAATCTGAACACTCATATGCGAGTTTCATCCCTAAAAACAGAGAAGATTCCTTTCATCTGGCGTGACTGTGTGCAGCAAGATGGAATCATTTTGAAAAATACATTTCTAAGTTGTAATCTTCTTAAAGACATATATCCATAAGCCCTAATTATTCCCTCTCATCCTGTGTTTCTGCTGTGTTGATTTGCGAGATAAAGCCACAGGGCCACGTCTGTAACATCCTGATCTGTTCCAGGAATGCCTGTGATGAATCAAAATATTATTCTTTTAACAAATGAAGCAGTAAGCAGCAGGAGTTGAGTTATGAAGGACAATATTCAGAGAATGTTTAGACACATGATTAAATGACAATTTGGGGAGGAGAACTAGAAAAAGGAGATTGTCGACATCTGAAGAGATTTGTGTGTGGAGGTTGTGATGCTGCTTGTGAGTGAATGCCTGCGATGGAAGTCTACCTCTGTTTCCTGCTGTTTGGAGGAGTCTCACTTTCTCAATTTATATTCCTGACAGCCCTTTTTGTTCCTTCTAGTTACTGCCTTGGCACTTGACTAATCTACTTTTTCATACATTAGGGTTGCGGGAGAATGCAAAAAAAAATCACAGGTAATATTTTATCAAAATGTCTAGATCCAGTTGGGTTTGTGGAATCAGACCTTATTCAAGACCTCCTTATGAAGCTTGTTCATCCTAGACAATGAAAACAAGACCTGGAATAATTTGATAGGCATTTTGATTAATGACTTGAAAAGTCACTATCAGTGGTTTACTTAAATATGTCTCGCTTCAACGCTTAAACCAGGAGTATTCATATTATTGTCCAAAAGATCAGATAGTGTAGCCAAAGTGCCTCACACAGTTCTGGGCCCTTAGTAACTGACGCTGCTGATGATAAATACAATGACAGTTACCAGATTCTTAACAGTCTTTTATCCCAGGTTAGAATGCAGAAGACATGCTGCTCTTATACTATTGCATCCAGACTTGCCTTAGCCCCACACTATCCCAAACACTGTTTGCATTTCAAAGGCAATGGGAGATGGCTTGCTTAACAATTTTAAATCAATTCACTTTGAATTCTCCTTTGAATTTCCAAGAACTGACTACCTACTGGTGATACAGATGCTTGTGCAACTCAAATCCACATGGGCCCCATCTCCACCCATGGCTACCATATGCCCCCTTGGCTGTGTTGAGAAGTTCTCTGGTGCTCAAACCAATTTTATTCCTTGGAACCAGGGCTGGTTTCATGGGTGTTCAGCCTATGTTTGCACAGGATCTGTACTCAGACACGTCTCTGTTGTTTTATTTTATTTTATTTTATTTTTTGAGACAGGGTCTCATTCTATCACCCAGGCTGGAGTTCAGTGGCGCTATCTCAGTTCACTGCAACCTCCACCTCCCAGGCTCAAGTGATTCTTATGCCTCAGCCTCCGGAGTAGCCGGGATTACAGGGTGGGCACCACCGGGCCCGGCTAACTTTTTTGCATTTTTAGTCAATATGGGGTTTCACCATGTTGCCCAGGCTGGCCTCAAACTCCTGGGCTCAAATGATCTGGCCACCTCAGCCTTCTAAAGTGCTGTGAATACCAGCATGAACCACTGCAGCTAGCCCCAAGTCTCTTTTATGTTAATACTCTGTTGTCACCACTTTGAAATTCTTAATAATTCATGAAAAGTGACCTTGCAAATTATGTAGCCAGTCCTGCTAGAAACATACTGAATACCTGATATGTAGAAACATAAACAATTTTATAAATTTGGAATTTTTAAAATGTTATCAAAGTATTTTGTAGTTCTGAAAAAAAAATCCCACTGTAAATAGTTTAACCAGCTCTTAGAAGAGTCTTCTGAAATCTCAGTAATTAGGATCAGAACTAAAATAAAATTTCTAATGAGATGAATTACCAAAATCCATTTGAAACTTGATTTGCAGAAGATGAGGCCTATGACAGAGAATATGGTGTTCTTAGGGACACATCTTATAGCTTCTATCATTCCTTCTGGCCTACTCGAGGAGTTTGCCCAAAATGAGACAAACATCAATAGCAGAAAGAAAGGTTAGCTTTGGTATCATCAGGACATAAGAAAGATCATGAGCCCTAAGAAGCCAAGGGGACCCTTCTCCAAAGACCATTATATTTCCTTGTTGGCTTAGAAAGCCATGGCATGGCATGAAGCCCAGTCAACCTTACTTCCGATGATTGTCATGTCATAATCATTTTTAAATCCGAAATTCTGATTTTTAAGTAAGATATGCTTGCAGTTAGACAATGTTCAGGCATACAGAATAACCCAAATTAGTCTTAAAAAGCTTTATGTTTTTTTCTTTCCTCAAATAGAGGTCCTTCTGGGATTAGCATTATTTAGTGAACAGATGAGAATGATGCATGATTAGCATATCCATTGTTTAGCACATTCAGGAGAATAACCTTAAGCACTTTAAGAAATATATGTGTGTAAAAACTCTTGAGTTCTGTTTATGGTTTTAATGTGTTCAGAAAAGCTCTTTTTCATGGATTCTCCAAAGGTCAGTTTTTGTTCAGCCTGTGTCTGCATTTTCACAAATTGAGAATTTGAGAACTCCAAAATAAAGAGGCTTTTCTATATAATGAATAAAGATGCTCAGTGGGAAGACTTCATAATACCCAGGTTATGACTCATTCTAAATGTCTGCTTTTGCCTTTTGCAGTGAAAGATGGCTCCATTAAGTTGGGACCTATTTTTTAATTACGAAAAAACAAATGCCTGATTGTTAGATGCACGTCAAGTTATAAAAGAAACCAAAGCTGCATTTGATCCCTTGGCCAACCCACCCACCTCTCTTTGCCACTAACTCTGTTCCTCCCTGCAGCAGATACCCAGCCAGGCCTTGCCCCCATGCCTGGTTCTCTCCCAAGGACTTCAGTCCCAGTGACAGGCCTGGAAGTCACCTTTGACCCACTGTCCTCTCCATCTTCTGTTCATGTCAATCTTTTCCCAAGTCCTACTAATTTTACTGCCCAGCACCACTGAGATCCATCCACCTTCCCTGATCCCTACCAGCTCTATCCTAGTCCAAGCCGCGACAGCCTCTTACTCAGACCACCTGCCACCATCTTCTACCTCTGAATCATCCTCCACACAATAGCCAAGGCAATTAAAACATGAACCTGATTATGCCACTCTCCAACTAAAATCCTTCAGTGCTTCCTCATTACTCTTAAGAAAAAGACCAAAACCATGTAAACGGGGTCCAAGGTCCTGCAGGTTGAACATTGGCCATCCTCCTGCACCCTTGTTTCACCATGGACCAGCCTCACAGGGTTGCTTTGCCTTCTTTGAGAGCATCAGGTCCCTGCCATCACCAGGTTTTGCATTAGCTCTCCCTCTTCAGAGAATGCTCTTCCCCCAAGATCTCCCCTCTTTATGACTCAAATCTTAGCCTAAAATACACTACTTCCTTGGAGAATCTTTCTAGGATTCCCAAGACCAGGCCAAGTGCTCACCTACATTTCCTCCCAGCCTGCCTTGCCTTCCTTGCACTTGAGGAATTTATAATCAAACATTTACTTGTGTGCTGGTTTTATAATGTGGATCTCCCCTTCTAGAGTGTGAGCTTCCAGGACTCTTGCTCTCCACTGTGGCTCTAGTGCAGCCCACGGCCTCAAAGGTTGAAGGTGCTCCATTGGCACATCCTCCACCCTTAAGTGAGGAAGAGGGAACGGGATAACTCACCGCGCTCATGAGAGAGTCCAGGACACTGACGGCAAATGCTGTCCCACAGGCAAAGGGCTGCGTGAGGTACAGTTCTGTATCGGGGTCATCATCATCATCTTGGTCCAAAAACTGAACATTAGTATCGTTCACTAGAAAAAGCGTAAAATAAGAATTAGCTCTGAAGACCACACACAGGCAGCAAAGCCAGAGAAAGACCAGGCTACTGGTTTAGAAACACTGAAGTCACTGAGAAGGAAACAAAAGCATGGAAGAAGCTGTAGATGGATCTTTGGGTGAGGGGTGAGGGGGGCAGTAGGAATCAATGGACTGTTCCTGTGTCACTGTTTACGCGTCTGAGACCTGGAGAGCAATGAGTTCGAGCAGGCTTGCTCCATGGTAGGCCGCTGGAGGACCAGTAGACTGTGCTGGCCAGTCCTTTGGCATAGCTTTAGGACCATGACCCAAAAACACCTTCCAGTGTTTTTTGGTAACCAAGTCCTTTGAGAGATGGACATATTTCAATGATGAGCAGCCATGCTGGGATAGTCATTTTAGCCACAAAGAAAAGAAAGCAGCTTATTGGGAGTAAAGAGCACCAGAAGGGGAGCACAGCAAAGGCAGAGAGCAAGGAATTCACCCGCAGGCATAACCCACAGCTACCCACTGGGATTGGCCTGGGTAGTTCCCAAGGTCCCAGGCCCTGAATCTAGGTCCACACCCAACAGGCCCTGTTTAATACACAGGAAACCCCAGGTGGGACGGATGCCTGGCTGTCTCCTGCTGCTTGCTGACAAGGACTTGCTCTGAATTTTGAGTTGCATGGGAACGCCCACATTCTCCCTTTCCCCTTCTAAACAGCTCAATCTTTATGTGCTTGCATTCAAGCAGATGCAGCGTTGGATGCTGTATTTCATTTCCATCTGAGGATTCCTCAAGGACTCCTCCCGCACGCACGTGCAGACTGATTAGTTGTGTCACTCAGATGTCTTTAACTTATTAAAAATTAAATGACAAATTAATTTCCATTCCCATCTTGGCTTCGGAAATTATCAGTTTTGCAGAGCAAGTAATAGGAGAAAAGTCAGTGGGGGGATGGAAGAAGAGGGGACTCACAGTTTCTGGGATAATTATTGTGCTTTTAGGAAGAGAACTGATGAGGTTTCCTTTCCCTGATTCCTTTCTAAATGTATCAGCAGCTAATTCTCTTTTCTAGAGTTGTTGTTTTAATTTTTTAAGCAACTTTCTTGATAACACTTCTTTTTTAAAAAAAAACTTGTTTATTGTATGAAGCAGAATACTAGCATGAAAGGCTAGGCATAGAATTAGTATTTTTAAATGACACCATTTTGTTTCCCTAGACAAAGATTGTAATGGGGGAAAATCTTTGCTCTGTTCTTCCAAAATTGGTCATATTTTGGTCCCCATTGTTTCAGCAGCAATTGAATTGTAGTCTGGTGGTGAAAGTCCAAAATCCAGGCTCTGACAACTGGGCTTCAGTCTAGCCACTGCTGCCAACTTCCTTGGGCAAAGCAATTTCATCATTCTACACCTTAATTTCTCTCTCTGTAAAATGGGGGAGTTATAGGAGCTCTCTCATGAAGCTGTCAGAAGGCTCATACGAATGGTATTGTGCCCAGTAAGCCTGGCCCAGCATCTGGATCATGCCATGACTTGATAAATGCCAGCTGCTGTCATGACCTTCCTTCTGACATTAAATATCTGTCCACCCATTATAGCATGAAAATGCCCAGCTTCTCTCTGCCCCTCTTGGAAATACTGAATGTCTTGCTCAGGGGTCTTTCAAGAGGCTTTTCAAGAGCTTTTCTTCACCTCCCTTCCCTTGTCCAAAGGGATTTTGTAGGCCACTATTTAGTCTTTCTGATTTGTGAATCAGAAAATGTAAACTGGAGACCACATATGGAAGAATGTGGTTTTAGTTACTTGTAATAACCACCAATGGTGTGTAGGACAATGCTCCAAAAAGCACAGCATCTGTTACCTCTTATCAGGAAGATGGGGAAGGGTTGGCACCAGACATGGAGATGAAGAGACTCCAAGTAGAGAGAGGGGACTCCAGATTGTCAGTGAGCTAGACATTTGGGGTCATGGGAAAAGCACTCCAAGAGACTAGCCAGGGTCCAGTGAATACCCTGTATATTGTTCTGAAATACCCAGTCTCAGAAGGAGAGCAAGCAGTGCTACCCAAAGTCTATTTCACAGAACAGTAATTATGTGGGTGCTAAGAGGTACCCACATAATTACCCCAAGGCATATGTGGCCAAATACAATTGAAATCGTCAGGTGAAATGGCTTTAACACAGTCCTTTCTTGTGAGACCCTGAGGAGCCTTTGCTAACATCAACTGAGCGTCTCCAAGTAGAGAAGAGTGGAACATACTACATAGCCTCAAAAGCTTGTGTGGCTTTGGTGCCCTCTGTGTCTCTTAAAATTCATTTTACTGGTCTGGTATAATGTGGAACACATCTCAAAACATGTAGGTAAATAGCATTTGTGGAGGATGTGGGAGGTGAAGTGGTCAGAGGAGGGTGGTCTGGCAGCTAAAGAAGCAGGGCTCAAGGCAGAAGATAGGGTGTTGTGAGCATCTGCAAGATTCTCTGAACACAAGAGAGAAATCTGGTGTGGGACAAAGCCTTTGGGAGAGTCAATGATACTAATAAAATGCCAGAATTCTTGCCTTAGATTTGGGACACCAAGCTTCTCCTTAAGATCACCTGGTTAGCAGCACGTGAATTCCAAATACAAAATGAAATTCCTGGCAGTGATGATTCTGAAATACTGCTGTAGGTTTGTGAGATGGAGATGTTTAGATTAATTTGCCAACCAGAGGTGTGGACCACATGAGCTCTGGGTCTCTTATGGCCTTCCAGTTCTGAGGAGAGCAATCCAGAAACCTAGGGTTTTCAAACAACCACACTGAACATGAAAAAGATACCCCTCCTATGGTTGGAAACAGAAGATAGTGTGATGCTCCTTGACCTGAGTGAATTTGTCCTGATAAATAGCTATATCTACAATAATGCGGTGCTGAGTGGTGGACAATTTATTTCTTAGTTTCTAGACACTTCACAAGCAAGATTACTGTGTTGAAAGCCTGCTCCCTTATTTTGAAATATATTTCTGGGCCAAGAAAATGGAGTGCTCGTTTCATTTGTGAGTTATGTGAAGGCAGGTGCTCCCACCTCTCTGTCTACTGCTTTGCTGAGCAGCACTTTTGCTGTCTCTATTTAGAAGATCAATCCCCAGTTCTGAGACCTGCCGCTGATGGGTACCCTTCATGGGGTTATTAATCAAGTCGTGGAAAAGTGGGGAGGAGCCTTACAAACAGAGTCATGACCACAGGTCTTTATCTTCCACATGAGTCCATTGTGAATCTCCCAGAGAGGGTTTTGACCTGGGAGTGGGAGCCAGAGTGCAGAGCTGCACTTGGGTGGCTGTGAACCTTATCCTCTGCACCCTTCTTGAAATCTGCCTTTAGTTAAAAAAAAAAAAAAGGTTCCCCAGGGACCAGGTGTTTTTATGGCTTCAGAACCAAAGCTTCTGAGAAAGGCCCCAGTAAGGGAAAAAAAGGCAAATAAAGTCAGAATAAAGGAAAATAAACAGCTGGAGGGAAGGCGCCATCTTAGGTTTCTTATCTTAAAATTTTGATATTCTCCTTTGACTTTCTCTGAAAGCTGTGAAGACATGTCATTCAAACTGACAGTGTGTTGGAAGAGGAGTAGAAGGGAGAAGGCGGGAGAGCAGGGTGACAAAAAAGAAGTGGAGAAAAAAGACTCAGGCCAGAGAAAATGAATTAGAGCAAAGATGCTTTGGGAACAACTGCCAGGTCAGATGGGTGTGATCAAAGGTTTACGGATGCTGTGTGGGGAAAAAAATCATTAAGAAAGGCCAGAACAAGACAGTCGATTCCAACCAGAGCCACAAATAAAACACATTCAAAGCAGTGCCATGGGGTAGCCTTTCTGTTACAGCCGGTGAAATAAAAACAAGCCGATGATAGTTGGAAACACCAACAGCAGAACAAAAGGAGATACTGATGTGAAGGAAAACAGTGCTTCTTACCCAGTTCAGTTATCATTAGAATGTGCGTCCCACTGTTTTTTTCCTGATTGACTGAAACCAAAGGCAACTTGCCCGGTTTAGCTAATTGGATACAGCATTTAAGGGTTGGGGAAAGGGAGTGGAGGAAAGTACAGAAAAAGAAGAGAGTGAGGGAATAACAGAGGAAACATTCTCAAGTAAAAGGACCCCGGACCATAGGTAGTTTGTATTTTTCTGGGGGGAAGAGGCCGCTCTACAGTTTTGCAAACTCATTCATGGTAACAGGGAGTGCCATGGCCAGGTTAGAAGTTAGATTCTATCTTCCAACCAACATGACCCTCAAAACCCCATCATCTGGGGGGCCAGAATGGCATTTGCTGAAAATGGCTTTTGGCTGAGACATTCAACTACAATAGGTTCAATGTGGAGTTACTACACATTAGCCCAGGGTGTCTACCTCATTCTCAAAATGGGTCTGGCTTAGATCAAAGGCTTTGTCTATCAGTGGAGGGCTCAGACTGTAGGAGCTGTCCAGACAGAATGCTAGAAAGAGGTTCTTCCAGTAAAAATCACTGGAAAGAATCCATGAACTAAGCCATCCTCCTTTCCTCCCCATTCCCGACTGTATGCCCCAATCGCAAATCCATCATCTCATGCTCCTTTGAAAACAGTGACCAGCATGAAGGAAACTGTCTATTCATCTCAGAAGAAAGATAGATCAGTTTTCCGTTCCAGTAATCAGCCATATTTCTACTCATACCTTTCTCCCAGCTCCCTCAAAACAAACCCCATAGCACCTACAAGGTTGAAAGGGCTAAGAAAAAAACCAACCTCCTCATATCCTGTATGGTTTGAAAGAGAGAACAAAAATTCCCTCCAAAGCCGACATTGACCCCTACCTAGTTCAGTGATGATGGGGATGTTGACCCCAGTTGTGATGGACGGTTGACGTAACATCCCGTGCACTGGGCTGTTATCTGGAGAGGATCTATCCATTCCTGGAGGTGTGAACCCTAGTGGGAGAGAAGCAGAGGAAAAAGAAAAATCAAAGAAGTAGAACATTAGGAAATAATGAGAGTACAGTATATACACACAACCCCAAAAATGTAGCTTGTGCATTATTCACAGGTCAGCAATTAGTACTCCCAGGATAAACTCTAATAAGTTATTCTTTAGAAGGACAAGGTAGGATACCATTATAAATAATCGTAACTAACTTTATAGTTCCCTTAAAAAAATCCAGACTCCACACAAATTATTTATTCTGCTCAGATTTTAGCTCCCTTCTCTTTCCAGGGACACAGAAGAACTATCCCCTGCGCCTCCTTAACGTTAGATATGGCTATGTGACACATGAAATGTTCTGTCCTATGAAAAGTGAGCAGACCAACGCATATCACTGCTGGTACAGGGACTGGATGGCCGTCTCTCTCTTCCCAGGCCTTGGCAACTGTGAGAACACAAGTTACTATGGAAATGAAGACTGGACAGCAGCCCTGGACAGTTGTCCAGACCCACAAAGCATTCTGAATGAGTGAAAAATAAAGCTGTGTTGCCTTAAGCCACTGAAATTTGTTTGTTGTTACCACAACATAACCTAACTCAGCCTGACTGTCACCAGAAACCAATCAATTGCTTATCCTCTCGCTGGTGAGTGACTCGGGCCTCAGTTTTCACAGAGTTCTGGCCAATCAGAAGTGTGAGGAAATCTTCCTGGGGCTTTCAGGAAGTGTTTCCTTGCTCTTAAAAAGAAACATATAGGAAGAGATTCTTTTTTAATTTACTAAGCACTGTTTTATATGCCTGTAGTGCCAGGAACTGAGGCACCAGCTGAGGGCGTAACTAACTAAACTGTTAGTAAGATTGGCTGAATTGAATGACAGGAAGAACTGTCCTGGAGTTCCTAGGGAAAGCAGCCTGGAGCCATCTCACCTCAGGACTTCTCCCTACGTGAGATTTTATTCACACACACACGTATTTATACATATACATACACATAATATAATGAGATGTACATTTTTTTTCTTTCTAAGCTAAATGGAGAAGGAGTTTACTTGCATCTAAACCCACCTGACTGATGTATATGCCACCTGCTCATGGTTGATCCCTTGAACTTCCCAGGGTGCCCAGCACAGACCACGTAAGGTATATGTGGGCACAGGAAAATTGGAAAGCAGCCTGCTTGGTCTCTGATTTTGCAGTTTGGGCTTCTTTGGGTCTCAGGTCCAAGTCCAGAGTGCATACCGGGATAAGCTTCGACCAAACTGTAACTTTCAGTTTACTCAGGGTGAGAAATATCCCGGCTAGGCATAATGACTGCCTCTTTAAGGTTTTGCATGGACACATATCAGTATTAGAAACCTATTTACCTCCTACATTCATCTGGTGAAAATTATGTTTTCTAATGAAGCATATGGCAACTCCATGCAAGTGGCAAGACCCAATAAGCTTACATTTAGACGACAGGCAAGCATTCACATTCACTGTGGTTTCTCATTTTTGCCCTCAGTGGAATGCTACATGGACTTATCAATGAATTGGGAACTTTTAGGAAGAAAGTCACTTGCTAAATTTCCAAGG
The DNA here is from genome assembly GCF_009761245.1 of Sapajus apella. Classification (NCBI taxonomy): domain Eukaryota; kingdom Metazoa; phylum Chordata; class Mammalia; order Primates; family Cebidae; genus Sapajus; species Sapajus apella. The sequence continues at coordinate 8,041,626 of NW_022437034.1, forward strand.
ACAAAACTCCAAATAGATTACTATGTGACCAGATTCCTGACTCACTCACTCCCCAGCAATGTGACAAGATTGTGTTGAGTCTGGCATTTTGTCTAGGTGTAAGTCAGGAATGAGATACAGGAGCTCAATAATTGCCTCTTGTTTTGGAGGTGCATAATGCATAAAATACCAGGGAAATATAAAAGGGTTTTCTTACTTTCTGCTCTCCTTTGTATACCTTTCTTATCATTCAGTGCCATACTTTCAAAAAGAAAAACAAAGTTTTACTTAATACCCATTCCCTGACAGCACTTAATTTGATTCTTTATATTAATATACTGTGAAAAGGAGGAGTCATTTTGAATGACACTGTAGTGTCCATCTTTTCAAACTTTGGAATACGTGTTTTTTAGCCATTCACTTAACCAAAAACATGCATTTTTAAATGCTAGCAGTTTTCTTCCTCTAGGATGGCGAAGGGGAAAACTAAACTGTTTTCATCAGAAGTTTCAATTCAAAAGCATGAAAAACTGCAAGTGACAGCTGTGCAGATTCAGTGGATATGACGTTTTTGAATTTCTTCAACTTGACAAGTAAACACCTTAAATCGGTAATGCTATATGCATAATACATGGCCTGTATTTTGACATCCATCATCAAATGCTGACTTGAGAAAATACGGGTTTGTACGTCAAGGAATAGCACCCATAAAACAGGGAGAAATGCAGGTCACACGGTATTAGGAAAACTGTATTTCATTACAGAGCCCGCAACAAGCCACAGCATCCTTTTATTTTATCTTAGTTAAAGATTCCATTTTCAGCTGTGAAAAGACTCAATTCCTTTGCATGAAACCTTCATTTAGAAATGACATGCTTGCTTCATAGACTTCTTTCATTTTGCTTTCATATTCCATTTTCCCCTTCAGTCACCAGGCCTGGTTCCATTAGCATCTGCAACTGACAAACTATGGTGGGTGTCCAAAGATATCTCTCCATTGACGGCCTGCCTCTCCCCGACGCATGGCTCCCCAAAAAAGTACGCTTTTCTTGGCAAGAAAACTTCATGCCTCTTTTCATTTCCCTACTCTTCTAGTCACACATTTTTAAAAGCAAAAGGCAACAACAATGACAAAATTGGTTTCCTCTTTTTCCCTGGTGTAAAGTTATGCTAAAGATGAACATAATTTATTAGCATTGTTTCTTTCTTAGGGGTCCTGATATGGGAAAATTATGGTCAGAAATGACAGGGCTGCCCCAGATTCCCTAAATGGACTTGGAGATAAGTTCAGGCATCTTCTATAAAGGGATGAGGCAATCTGGCCCTTGATGCCACAGGATGGTGTCCAACCCATTCATCATAGCTGCATTGGATAAGGGGACAGGTCTAAATTGTGACCCATTCTCTAACCGTCTTGCTCCCCTCCCCATTATTTCTTGCAGCCATGGCTGTATCACGGGTAGCACCCAAAATCTCTCTACATTAAACAGCGCCCTAGTTCTGTATTTGAAAGCACTGGCACATGGAATATACTACAGGGATCTACAGCTAGGGAGCAGTGAAACTGGGAAACGCTCCCTTCATTAGTTAAACTAACACTTGGGAAATTAATTTTAGAAACAGCCACTTATTTTGCCAGAAAAGATGACTAAGAATATCAGCATTAGAGACATGGAATGAGAAGTCCTCAATCAGGAAGACTCAAGTTTAAATCATCCACAGCCGAAGCTACCACCAGATGGGCTCCTGATTCTTTAGCTATGTCTCCATAGCTCTTTGTTGATCATGGCCATGAGAGGCAAGTTTTGTGCTAAAAATGACTTCCATATGTTTGTTGGCCATTTGCTTTAACATCACTAATGATCAGGGAAATGCAAATCAAAACCACAATGCAATACCACCTTACTCCTGCAAGAACTGCTATAATCAAAAAATCAAAAAACAGTAGATGTTGGCGTGGATGTGGTGAACAGGGAACACTTCTACACTGCTGGTGGGAATGTAAACTAATACAACCCCTGTGGAAAATAGTGCAGAGATTCCTTAAAGAACTGAAAGTAGAACTATCATTTGATCTAGCATTCTCACTACTGGATATCTACCCAGAAGAAAAGAAGTCATTATTTGAAAGAGATACTGGAACACATGTTTATAGCAGCACAATTTGCAATTGCAAACTTGTGGAACAAACCCAAATGCCCATTAATCAACGAGTGGATAAAGAAACTGTGATACATATATCATATATGTGATATATATCTCATATATATATATATATGAGATGGAATACTACACAGTCATACAACCATACAAAGGAATGAATTAACAGCAATTTGCAGTGACCTGGATGAGACTGGAGACTATTATTCTAAGTGATATAACTCAGGAAAGGAAAATCAGACATCGTATGTTCTCACTGATACGTGGGGGCGAAGCTATGAAGATGCAAAGGCATAAGAATAATACAATGGAGATTAGAGACTATTATTCTAAGTGATGTTAACTCAAGAATGGAAAACCAAACATCGTATGTTCTCACTGATACGTGAGTGCTAAGCTATGAAGATGCAAAAGCATAAGAATGATACAATGGACTTTGGGGACTTGGGGAGAAGAGTAGGAGGGGGAAAAGGGATAAAAGACTATAAATATGGTGCAGTGTATACTGCTCAGGTGATGGGTGCACCAAACCTCACAAATCACCAATAAATGTGGTATTTGGTTTACCACTAAGGTACAGGTGGTATTTGGTTTACTCATGCAACCAAATACCACCTGTACTTCAATACCCCAATAACTTATGAAAAAAATAAAAATAAAATAAAATAAATAACTTTGAGAGGCCACCTGATCTCCTTACACTGAAGTTTTCTCCCCACTCCAATCTTCAGTGGCTGATGTGGCAGTCTTTTGTTATCTGTTTTATTCATTTGGCATGAGGCATAAATGCCTTGACCAACTTTATCTCATGACACGTATTCCCATTCCATATACTGTATAAGAACTTTAGGCCAGAGACTGGATTTTCATTTATTTGAACTTCCAAGATTATCTACACAATGTCCAGAACATAGAAAAGAAATAGAATGGAATCGTTAGGAGCATGGGCTGTAAAGTCAGGTGTCCTGGATTCAAATTCTGGTACCTCCACTTATGAGCCATGGCACTATAAGCATTGTGCAGACGCTCTCCAAGTCTCTTTCTTCATCCATAAACCAGGCATACCTCCTACACAGGACCATTGTAAGGATAAAATAAAATAACGTATTCAAGACATTTAGTACAATACCTGGTATGAAGCGAGTACTCAAAAATGCTTGCTACCAATATTAATATTTTATTAGGTAAACAATAAGTATTTATGGATCACTTCCCTTTCCCTAGGGATAAAGAACTGAAGAAGTATTTAGTAGATTCGTAAAAAAGAATTTTCACACAGAGAAAATCCTAGAAAATTAATGAGACGGCAATGAGCAGTGTGTGTGTGTGTGTGTGTGTGTGTGTGTGTGTGTGTGTATGGAAATAATCAGATCAGTCTTGTGATATAAATACAGCCCAAAATAACTAAGCAAAGAGGAATCTGAATATGGGGATAGCTGGGATTTTCTTTAGGTATGTCAATAAGCCATTGGTCAGTCTTATCTAGGAAAGGTTCTTCATTTCTTATGCCAACTGCAGAATCTCTCTGGAGCCTTCCATTTTCTACAGCCAATCTCTCACTTTCCTTAATTATTTAGGGAGCTCCGGAAATGCTTTTCACTACTCTCTATTCTTCCCCAACACTTGACCAGAAGCACCCCTGTTGGGTTCAGCTGAACAAAATCAGCAGTGTCTGAGTTCCTTTTCATGATACTGTAATTCCAGGGTTTGGTAGCAATGGGCCTCTGCCAGGGAGGTTATGGGAAGAAGGTTAACTGTTCTTTAGTGAAATGTTCAGACTAATTTCAGTGGATGGCTTGTAATTAAAGAATTTAACACAAACACTTTGCCTATTCCTAAAAAGTGCAAAGGATAACAAGGAGATCACCAAAGTTTCCTTTCTTGAATTAATTGTTTCTGGATACTTGCTGTATGCATGCATGCAGCATCTGCAAAGCATCATGTGATTACAAATGAGGAAGGGCTATGGCTCAGACAATCTATACAGAGGGAATGGCTAGAAAAGGGTTCCAGGACAATGTAAACCCAGTGCATTAGAAAATGAGAAAGGCTCAATGGCATCGTCTTTATGAGACTCAAAGCAAAGGCAAGAACGCTCTAGATCTAAACTGGTTAATAACTGAGAATGAAGAAGAGAGGGGGAAGGCTGAAATAGAGCCCCAAGAAAAAAAATAATAGCTAACTTTTATTGAGTGCTTACTATGCACTAAATTTTGCTCATGTAATAACTTCGGTTCTCAGAACCATCCTATGTAGATACTACTGTTTTTCAGAGGAGGAAACTAAAGCACAGAGAAGGTAACCAACTTGCCCCAGGACATACATCTGGGAATTAGCAGATCTCAGAATGGAACCCAGCTAAACAAGGCCCAGAGTCTCCTCTAAGCCAGCATGCCATATTGCTTCTTACATGCCAGACTGGGCTAAGGGTTTTTTCATGGGCCACCTTGTTTATTCCTCCTAACAGTCTCCGTGTTAGTTTAAGGGCTGATAATATTTCTATTTTGTAGAAGAGGAAAATAAGATTCAGAGTAGTGGCGTAACTGGTTCAAGTATATCCCATTGGTAAGTAGATCTGGGGGCTGCAACCAGGCAGTCTGACCTCAGACTCCTGACAGCTGTACGCTGTGCTGCGTGCTTGACTTGTGTGCTGGCCTCTCCTACTCAGGTACTATCCCTGGCAGGCAAGTCTGAGGCCTGAGTCAGTCTTACTTTTTATCGTTTTCACTTTTAAACAATAGCAGATAACAACTGGGACCCATTGCAGTTATGCTTAACTTGCTTTGGTATGGCAGCATGCAGCACTCAGTACATATAATAAATGCTTTATTACAGTATTTTTCCATGGGGGAAACACAAAGTACTTTCTAAATCTTCCCCAGTTAAATCCCCAAGCCTTTCCAGGGAAAGAGGGAGATGGAAATTCTTATCAATCACCTCCCCTAGAATAGATGGAGAAATGAAGGTAAGTGCTTCTCCCACCCCCATAGACTTAACATAAAGGAATTCGTTCAAATGGTGGGCCAAATTATCTTTTATTGTGTGCATATAAATGATGGTTAGAAATCCATATGCTACGTTAAACTAGGGAAATAAATTAGGCCGAGTCATCTAGGTTTGCTGAGACAGGTATTCAATATGAAGTTGTAAAAGGGAAAGATCACCTTTAAAAATGATCTATAAAGACATGTTAAAATCAAGAGAAACATCTCATATTACATCATCTATGAGATGAATTAAATTTCTTGTTAATGCCAGGAAAAAAAAATCTCAAAGGCAAATGTCAGTTGAAGTGCAGATCAATAAAAATATTTTGATAAGTAAATGCAACAATGCTATTTAACACATGATTGGCAACTGCTGAAACATAAATTATCCAAATTTCTCATTGCTGCTTATGGGAAAATTATGCAGATTAGAACTTGATTAGGCTTATATCATGAGACTCAATTTGGACTTTTAATCTATTAAGCTCCAATAAATGAGGCATCTGAATAGCTCCCCTGAGCAACTACAGTAATAGCCACAGCAGTCATTTTTGCAGTATGTATTCCAACAAATTCTTCAGCAGCTGAAGTAAAGAAAATTCCATGTATATAAGCACAATTGCTTTCTAACTTGTAGGGGAAGAAAATCCATGCACACAGGGTTGATTCGGGAAATAGATTTTTGGAAATGACTGCAAGAAAAATTCAGCCAAAGGAGAAACCTCAGTTTAACCTTGTAATATTTTTTCACAGTAGTTTTCAGTGGCTTCCCATGAAGCTAGAATCCAGAGTCAGGAAGGCCAGGCAGCTGATCATGTTTACTCAATCAAAAAAAGATTATTTACCAAGGCAGCAGTTTCTCCTGAAACTCCCCAAAGGCAACCCCAACAGGGTAGAGGTAGCCCCCACCAAGATGCTGGAGGTCAATATCAAGGAGGGAAGAGGGGAAATTCCCCTGCACAAAGCCTAATGACAGGGCTTGGAAACTGCCACATCAACAGACAGTTCTGTGAATCCTAAGCCACACTGTAAGGTGTCTTTTGCTTCTTCAGCCATCATTCTATGCTAGAGACACAAGAGCTTTGAAAATCCTCTAATCAGTTCCTCCATTCTACAGATGAAGAAACCGAGGCTTAGAGTGGAGAAGTTATTATATCCAAGGTCACAGAACCAGTTAGCAGCAGAACCAGGATAGCTGATATCTGTTGTTTTCTGTTCCTTTTTAACTCCTTCTATGCATAAGGAATCTATTCCACAGTGTTAGCTGGGGGTGCAGGGAAGCAACTCTGTCCCCACCCCGGAACCAGGAGTAGCAACCTAAGGCCAGGCATCTCGACTTCACAGGGCCACAGATGGTCCTGCATCATCCTGGCCTCATCATTGGAAATGAGTCTGCCCCCCTCAAGCTAGGACCAGTCCATGTTCTCCCCAGGACCTTATGTAAAAGAGGGTAAAGGTGCTGTGGTTGCAAAGTCAGGAGCCTGTAGGCGTGTGGCTGCTGGCCAGCAGTTAGCCCACCATGGGGTGAATGAAAACACGGCAGATGAACCAAGAGGTGGAGAGACTGAGACAGAGCTCTGTCACCGTTCAAGTTCCTGCACCTAAATGTGCCTAAAGCCAGCAGCATCCCAGTTATATGACTCTGTTTCTACTTAAGCCCTTTTGCATTGGATTTCACTTGCACCAAAATGTTCCAACTAGTACAATAACAGAAAAATCTCCATTCTCTTCATGGTGAAATGATTCATGCAGGCCTGATTTTCTACTGAAACAAATGATTGCATCCTAATTTAAGGTTTCCTGCTTGTTTCCAGTGACCAGTGACAAGACCTGGCTTAATACTCTTCTCATTTCTTTCTATTTACAGCAAGTAACGATGACATTTTTCGCGGCACATTTTTTTAGAGACTGTCTTTGATTAGCGCCTTTAGAAGTTGACTCCACCCACTGCATAAAGTGCTCGATCCTTTTAGCGTTTGCATTTTGGGTCCAACTCAAACCAATGCAAATTAAACCAACCACATAAACTTGATTTCTCTATAGTTAGTTGCCCATTAAGCTTCATAAAATATATTCAGCTCTTAGACAAGTCTCACACACATGAAACAAATTCATGGACTTGTCTCTCCAAGCAGACAGTCTCTTTCCTTAGAATTAGCTTAAAGAGCTTACTGTGTAAGGTGTTTGTCTAAAGGGTTGGTTAAGGAGAGAAAGGAAAAAAAGGGGAAGAAAAGGACAAAGCTAGTAACGACTTGAACACACCTAAATCTACAGATGTAGAGAGAAACCTAATATTCACCTGATATAAGTTCTCCGTTTACCCAACAGCTTATGATATCACTGCATTTTCTACAACACCTCAGCTTCTCAGTTTTGCCTTCTCCTAATTCATCTTGCAATTTAAAACTAAGACAGGCTAGGTGCAGTGGCTCATGCCTGTAATCCCAGCACTTTGGGAGGCCAATGTGAGTGGATCACTTGAGCTTGGGAGTTCAAGACCAGCCTGACCAACATGGTGAAACCTCGTCTCTACTAAAAAAAAAATTACAAAAATAAGCTGGGTGTGGTGGAGTGGGCCTGTAGTCCCAGCTACTTGGGAGGCTAAGGTGGGAGGATTGCTTGAGCCAGAGACGCAGAGGTTGCAGTGAGCCAAGATCATGCCACTGTACTCCAGCCTAGGTGACAGACTGAGACCCAAAATATAATATAATGTCTCAAAAAATAATATAAAAATAAGACATATTTACTTGGTCAGTATGTATCAAATTACTTAGAATTTTACCTATACTTTGGCCTAAGCAATTGTAATTCTAAAAATATGTGTACAGCTATAATTTCCTTATATTAAAAATGTGGCTGCCATTGTCTTCATTCATAGGTATTAAGTGACAACATTTGAATGAAAACAATATGAATATCCAATTTTAGGGAAATTGGTTAAGTCTGCATTCACTAAAAATAATGCAGAAAAACATTTCATGATATAGAAAAAATAGCCATGATAAAATCTTTGTGAAAAACCACAGATAACATACTAACATATATGATCCATTTTTGAGGGCAAAAGTATTTAAATCTATAGAAATAAGACTAATATGTCAACTTTCTTATGTCTGAGCAGTAAAATTACAGGGAATGTGCATTTTTTTTGTTTCTATATTGCTAAATTTTCTAAAATAAACATGTTTAATTTATGCAATGAGAAAAAATTTGAAAATTATAAATTGATTTTGAAGACCCTGAAATCTCGAAACCTCACGTGATTCTCTGTGGGCCAAGAGCAGCTGATTAACCTGATGGATGGACACGGCTGTTTCATCTGTAAGGGTCTGAAAGGTCTTTGAGCATCCTCTTAATTTAGCAGTTGAGGATACTGAAGTTCTAAGATGGAAATGATCAGGCCAAAATTACAGAGCAAAGAGGCTTTAGAAGAACAGGGCCCAGAGAGAGTTTTCAGGCTTTCTAGTTCTCTATTAATTCACCCTTCCACCATCTTGTAAGAGCCACTCAATGTCAGAGCAGAGGCCACTTACATAAAGCACACATGGACTGTGAAGAGCTCGAGAAACCCACAATGCCCCATGTACACAGGGGAAGGGAGGAGCAGTCAGGGCTTGTTTCCAACGAAGATGGAAAGTGGCACCTGCTGATTCTCATCCCTGCTTCCACCAGCCTTACTCACTTCAGAAACTGTTCCCCTTCTTCCCTCCCAACCCAGCTCCTGCCCCTTCTTCACCTCTTCCAGGAAGTCTGCCTTGACTAACTTCTCACACTTAGTTACTTTATGAAGATGCTTCCCTTTGCCTTTTGTCCATTCCTCTTATTCATTAATTTAAAATGTATGAATTACTACTAAATATGTACTAATTACTACATATTAATGTTTAAATGTTTTTAAGCATTTTTAATTCTCTCTGTTTTATCTTCATATACCCACTGGACTCCCCAGTTTCAATATGGCGTAGTTTGTGCTAGCCTTTTCTTTATCATTATTATTTGTTCTTAATTCCTGTCCTGAGACTCTCCCTCTTTGCTTCCACCACAAGAGGACAAAGGCCGTTTTGCCACTAACATGGGATCTCCTCTTTCATGATGGATCACATTTCCAGTAAACGAGAGGCTTACTATGCCAGGGAAAAGGCAGACTATATACCTTACGAGACAGTGATATCAATGGGATACTAACAAAACACACAGACATCCCCCTCATTCTTCCAAGACTGTATACCATTTTGTTTCCATTACATCAATTTTTTTTCTCTTCTTTTGTGAGCATTAATCAAAGAAATGCAAAGAGCTCATTAAAGTGATAGATTGACTGAAAATGTAACCACCTTTTCATTATAAACAGTCTTTTTATGTTCTCGGTGCTGTGGGCTTTGTTTTTTCGCATTTGTCATGTAGTTCAAATGTCCTTTAACATTTAAAACACCAAATGCCAAATGGGCCCCAGTTGTTTGGTTTAGCATGAATCGAGGGCCAGCACGGCAGAAACCAGAACTCCAAAATCACAAACAAAGTAAAACATCCATATCTTAAGCACACAGAAAATTAAGTAGCTGCAAAAGATGGGTGCGTCAAGTGATCCAAGGCGTTTGCCATGAAATTAGGGAAAGCAGAATTGCATCACCAACAACTTTCAGCCAGCTGTCTCCGCATGCTTCTAGAGACAAGACGCCTGGCCTGAGATAGCGCCGAGGTTCCAAACGTTTGATACTTCTTTAAAAGAAAGAATTTTATTTTATTTTTCCTTAAGTGTTGAAGTGTTTCCTGCATATATGTTTATGCTGGCAGGTGAATATGTAACCGACATCTTGGATCTTGGGGTCAGACATTCCCACACACATACACACACGAATCTTCACTAGATGAAGGTTTGGCGCTCGTTTGACCCTGAGCATCTCCCTCTACAGCGGGGTCAATCGTGGGGTTGTTATTTTAAGGAACTGGAAGACAGGAGCCCTCTCTTCCAGTATTCTATCCCGTGTCTTTATCAACAAGCATTTCGAAATTTCATAGAAGACACACACACCAAATACATTAAACCCCAACAACTGTGCAGCTTGCACATCACAACTCCAGGAAAGACGTCATATCCTCTCTCAGGAGTAGCCCCTAAGGCAGGATCGTTCCCCCAGGAGCCCTGTACCTTCTCTGTTTGCTAACAGTCAAAACATACATTTGCTGCTATGGGATCACCGTCTTGGCAACAGCTCTGGCCCTCACTGTCTTCATCTGTACAATGGGAATGACTCTAAAGCCCTCTCGGCTCTGAGGTTTATGTCTCTTTCATGACCCCAAATTTAAAAGTGACCTCCAACAGAATAAGCTAGCACAGAGAATCCAGAGGATCTCCTTTCAGACTCCTTCACAAGCTCTCGCACAGATCCTGCCTTTTGATTCAGTTTTATACCTTTGCTCAGAGGATGAAACTTCACTTCCCAAACCAAAGAGAAGGATGTACTTTCTCCAAAGTTGCTCTAATGGCTGAGAAGGCCATAAATAACCATTTATTAAACAAACACTATGGGCTAAAGGAAGAGAAACCACCACAATTAGGCCCCTGAGGCCTGCAGGCGCAGTACATAAGGATGGGACTCTCATAATCCAGACAATATATAACCAGTTGTTCCATTTTCTTGAAGTTATCTTCATAATCAAGATGCTATCCCAGCCATTGTGGGCTTTAGAACTATTTTTAATTTTAATTTAAAGAGCAATTAAAGAAAGACAATGGATATGCAGGATAATAAAGTAAGTGATTAGCAGCATGCAAATGACAGAGGCTTAATGATAATATGGTTCTAGTCTCCAAACGGCTTGTCGAGAGAAAGCCCTTTCTACATGTGGTTGTTCACCTAATGTGTCTCAGCCCACAATTACAACATTGCTGACACCATTAACCAGTGAAACAACATCACTTGGTGAAATCCTTGTTGTCTCATTAAAAAGGAAAGGGTCAGGTAATTTACCAACGTTGTATGTCTAGTTTTGTTGTTGGTAATTAGCAAACATTACCCAGCATAGACTCCCACTGGGAGCTGGGAAACTTTGTGAAATATTAAAGAGGAAAGCCTTTATATTTCACTGGAAAATTGAAAAGAGGTGCAGTAATATTCTCCCTGTCACCACTTTGCATTTAGGAAAAGGAAAATGCAACTTGGAACTCTTTAATATCAGGAGAAATATTCAAAATGTGTTGGGAAGTCACTATCCACTTTAAGACCCTGGATCACCATTGTACACTGGTAAATTGGATATGCATCCCTCTTTACAAAAGGGAGTTGGAGATGGGAGGAAAACTGCAAACTTCATCTTTATTGTTCTTACTTATGTTTTTAAGATTAATCTCTTTCAAATAGAGGAAAGGGGCTATAAAATTTTTCTTTTTGAAATGCTGCAGGACTTAAATAAGCACCAGCATTGTTTATTCAAAAGATCACACACACACACACACACACACACACACACACACACACACACACACACA